>NW_026739926.1:0-34833 GCF_022355385.1 Mustela nigripes | reverse complement strand
CTTCTTCTTCTTCTTCTTCTTCTTCTTCTTCTTCTTCTTCTTCTTCTTCTTTTTCTTCTTCTTCCTGCTTTTCAGTTCCTTCAGTTCCTAAAAGAACCCCCTAATGTGTAAACATCTTTTCTTTGAGGTGTATATTTTCACCTTCCCTGAACTCATCTACTCTCTAGCTCAGTGCTTCCCAGATTTAGTGCACTCAGAATCATCTGGACTGTTTGCTAAAATACAGACTGTCAGTTCCCATCTCAGAGACTCTGACTCAGTAGGTCTGGGGCAGACCTCAAGATTGGTGCAGGTCTCATGGTTTTCCAGATGCTGCTGCTGATCTGAAGCACTGCTCTGGAATGCAGATAATCACATCTAGGTAGATGATACAGTGTTCTAGAGCTTTCTCAGGAACTTGAAACTGGTTTTTCAGACTTCCTTCTGGAGGGCTCTCTGCCCTCAACATTACTACGCCATCTTCTTACCTTCACGTGTTTACTAACAATGCCTCCTGTTGAATTACTGTATTGTATTCCTGCAACTAACATAACACTGTATACTCATGATACTGGAATTAAAATGAATAAGATGAAATAAAATAAATAAAAACAACAACAACAATAACAACCTCTCCTTTACTATAGGTAACCAAGCTTGAGGTCTCAAAATTCATTTGCTCAACTTTCTCATCCTTTTTGCTTTTGTTCCGTTGAGTGCCAAGTCCAGCAATGCCCATATAATCCATGACCCTCATGGTTACTTTATGCTACAAACACTTCCGAATCTCTAGAAGTCTTTTCCCATACCAGCCTCTCTTATACTCTCTGATTTAGCTATAGCCATATCAAGCACTTAATGCTTTTCTTTTTTTTTTTTTTTCATATATTTTTAAAAATTCTTATATTTTTAAAAATTTTTTTCAGTGCTCCAGAATTCATTGTTTATGCACCACACCCAGTGCTCCATGCAATATGTGCCCTCCATAATATCCACCACCAGGCTCATCCAACCTCCCACCCCTCTCCCCTCCAAAACCCTTAGTTTCTTTCTCAGAGTTCAGTCTCTAATGGTTCATCTCCCCCTCCGATTTCCCCCAACTCATTTCTCCTCTCCATCTCCATCTCCCCATGTCCTCTGTGTTATTCCTTATGCACACAAGTAAGTGAAACCATATGATAATTGACTCTCTCTGCTTGACTTATTTCACTCAGCGTAATCTCCTCCAGTCCTGTCCATGTTTATACAGCGTTGGTGGTATAGTGGTGAGCATAGCTGCCTTCCGTCCATGTTTATACAAAAGTTGGGTATTCATCCTTTCTGATGGAGGCATAATACTCCATAATGTATATGGACCATATCTTCCTTATCCATTCATCTGTAGAAGGGCATCTTGGTTCTTTCCACAGTTTGGCGACCGTGGCCATTGCTGCTATAAACATTGGGGTACAGATGGCCCTTCTTTTCACGACATCTGTATCTTTGGGGTAAATAGCCAGTGGTGCAATTGCAGGGTCATAGGGAAGCTCTATTTTTAATTTCTCGAGGAATCTCCACACTGTTTTCCAAAGTGGCTGCACCAACTTGCATTCCCACCAACATTGGAAGAGGGTTCCCCTTTCTCCACATCCTCTCCAACTCATGTTGTTTCCTGTCTTGCTAATTTTGGCCATTCTAACTTGTGTAAGGTGGTATCTCAATGTGGTTTTATTTTTTATTCATTTATTTATTTATTTATTCTTTAAAAGATTATTTATTTATTTATTTATTTGGCAGGCAGAGATCACAAGTAGGCAGTGAGAGAGAGAGAGAGAGGGAAGCAGGCTCCCTGCTGAGTAGAGAACCCGATGCGGGACTCGATCCCAGGACCCTGAGATCATGACCTGAGCCGAAGGCAGCGGCTTAACCCACTGAGCCACCCAGGCCTCAATGTGGTTTTAATTTGAATCTCCCTGATGGCTAATGATGATGAACATTTTTTCATGTGTCTGATAGCCATTTGTATGTCTTCATTAGAGAAGTGTCTGTTCATATCTTCTGCCCATTTTTTTATATGATTGCAATTGACAGTACAGACAAAAGGTTGATATCCATGATCTATAAAGAAATCCTCAAACTCAACACACACAAAACTTATTGCCTTTCTGTCTTTAAAAGTGCTGAGTCTTCAGCCTCTAACAACTGTTTTCCTTCTTTTCATGATTATAACTTATAGGTCATGGATGGATGAAGAGCAGTGTTACATTATTTTAAAGACTTTGATTTATTAGATTTATAATGGAGACCTGAAAGAATCTAGTTTAATGTGTATAGATGATTCTTGGGATAAATTGGGCTAAGGACATATTTCTTCCTCTATTTTTTTCAGTTCTACTCCATTGCTTTTGAAATTCAAGTTTTATCTACATAGAGTGAAAATGGAAACACATCCTCCTTCATCATCTTAAGTCTATCTTGCTGCTCCTCCCCCCCACCCCGCACCCTTGAATAATAAGCTAACCATAATAATTATGGTCACCTTGGCTTCCAAGTAAAAATCTTCAGGTCTATTAGGAAGTCTGGGATATTTGAGGAACATTTCTTTGATTTATGAGGACCTAGGTCAGAGTACCTGAAATAGAAACTGACCTATGGAATCAAGATAACAAAACATTCATGAATGTTTTGGATTTCAGGGCTTTCTGAAAGTCTTTCAGAAACATGTTACACATTTCTGTACCTTATTAAACAAAGATTCAGAACGAAACTTGTCTTTTCTTGAAAACTCACAATAACCATAGTGAATGCCACTTTTTGTGTCATGCAGTGTTTTTCTGTCTTTTCTCCAGTTTCCAGGTATGGCTTTATAGGGAGCTAGCGAGCCTCCTGCAGCTCTCCTGCCTTAACAAACTGCTGATTTTAATCCACTGGAGCTGGCAAGTTAGATAAGCAAGTAGGCCACAACTGTATGCTAAGTACATCAGAAGGCCAGGAGATGAGCCAGGAGGGCCTCTCTGTCAAAGCTCAACCCTTGAATTTTGTGCTTTATCGAAGCCATTTCAACAATCCATAGTGACTCTTCCCTCCTTCCTCCTAACCCTTTCGTTTCATCCTTCCCTCCCTCCCTTTGTCTTCCTTTCCTTTTCTCCCTCTTCCCTTCCCTCCCCACTCCTTCCTTCCTTCCTTCCTTCCTCTCTTTTCTCACCCTTCCTCTCTTTCCCTCTTTCTTCCTTCCTTCTTTCCTTCTCTCTCTCTCTTGCAAACTGACTTTGGATTGCTCAGCTATTTCTGCTGTTTTCTTCAGTGGAGTTTCCTAGCAGAAGACTGACCTTCAGAGGAGTACAACTCAATCACATGTTCATGCTTTCATAAGTGTACTGTGTCTTCATTTATGAGAAATATATTTAAGTCCAATATAAGGATGCTTACTGGAATTTAATTTAAAATAATTTAAAATGTGTGACATGAACATTCTGGGACAGAATTTAAAGCCTCCTTTATATACATTGACCACATTTGTGTATTTTGTTTCTTGCAAAATTTAAGTTGAAATTGTAGATCATTTTGTGTAATGTGCACTTAGAGAAATGGCTTTTACACTAGTTGTATAAATTGTGCTAATTACCAAAGGTTTTTGAATTTAACTGGGAAAGAAAAAGGAGACATATTATAATTTTGGAATAAAACTGTACTATTAATTACCAATCTCTATTGCTGTTTACATTCTGTATTGACAAACTTAACTTGCTGAGGGCTAAAAATTGATCTGTCCAGACTCATTTCCATTACAGTTAAAGTCATTATGTGAAACAACAGCAGCATTTGCAAAGGAGAAAGGATGTATCTATCTTCACAATTAACTAGGAAACTTGGCAATTTGGCATTTCAGTCTATTGGGTCCTTCTTGTAGGGAATGTAATTGTTAAAGATGTGGTATTCTCAAATGGCAAATCCCAACCACTGAGTTAACCTGTGCTCTGACAGTAAGGTTACATTGTGTACCCCTGTGCAACTAGACCTAAGTGTGACTCGAGACTTTTTCTCTGTAGGTCACCAGTAAATGTGTATTTATCTATAGAACCAGGCACTAAGGAATACAAAATTATAAGAAAGGTATAGCCCCTATCCCTGAGGATCTGCTATTTTGCTGGAGAGATAAGACAATTGAATAAAACACATGGTGAAACAAATGTGATACATGACGATAGCACATAGGGATTTCTTTCTGGGCTTAAATTGCCAGGGTAGATGTTAGGTGAAGAAGGAGATGAAAGAGATCAGCGTGGGCTGGTGTTGGGGGAGGAAGCTGGGCTCGATTATGACCTTGAGTACTTTCTTAAAAGGAAGGAAGCCAGAGGCAGAGACAGTTCGCTAGAACCCTGCCCAAAGTGGAGTTTCCCCAGGATGCATGAAGTCAAAGTGAAGGTTAGTAAAAACCCTGAAGGATGCAAAGGAAAGTGGCGATGCAGTAACTACCCTTTGGACTTGAGAAGGCGTCCTCACTGGAGCGAGCATCTGTGGGTGGTGCGGTACTAGAAGAGGGAGGCTCGTCCTCAGTGCCCGTGGCCGGGAAGACGGGGTTGAGAGAGGTGTTGTCAGGGCTCTAATCGAGACCTTTCAGGAAATCAGATGTTCTTGGGTTGGGTTCCCTGGACGCAGAGCTGGAGCCGGTGCAGCTGATTTATTGAGGAAGAGCTCTTAGGAGAAAGGGAGGGAGGGAAGCAGGTTAGGGCAAGGGAAGAAATAAAAAAATAGGCTTTTTTACCACTAAATTGAGGTTCAGGCTGATCCCATGGAGAGTTCTAGAATATCAGTGACACCAGAAGGCTCTTCTGACTGATGTAAAGAGGCCAAGTTTTTGTACTCTGTGTATTTCAGTCATTAGCCAGCTGCAGGTTGCCTCCAGGATGGGTGGGGAGGGCATAACCTCCCAGGTATTTCCAGGCAGGTAGCTTCTGTCTGTACAGGCAATTCTTTCGCAAATGGGGCAGGCAGCAAGGCTTTGGCAGGCAATATCTACACATCTGGGGGGAGAGTTACACCTGCTCAGGGAATGGGATTCGGACAGGGCACCAAGGGATCTACCACGCAGATCTTCTTACTCTCAAATCAAATGCTCCTTATCCAGTTTCTCCTCCCAGTGGCTTACTTACACTCACAAACCAACACTCTGACAATTACTTATTTAGAAGGTAAAAGCAGTGTACCCCCTGAAAGTCCCTCCCCCACTCCCCAGGGATCTACTGCTGTCATATTCCTTTTGTGTCTGGTTGTGCCCGATTCCCAACCTAAACTAAATATGAAATGGCAAACGAGTTTATGTGTGTTATAGTCAGCATCCAGACAGAGGGTGGAGGGGCCTTTGGGACCCATCCCATAGGTAATAATAGCCCTGGCTTTGGGGACAAGAATCATTTCTTATTGCTTGGATAAACTGGTGGACATTTAGAAGAGTACTTCACATGTAGGAAGACAGGTTCATGTTCATCTTCTCAGGCATGCATGTGAAAAGCAAACACAATTTAGTATCATCCAGACCTAAAACAACAAATGCCTCACCCACCTAGAATTTTAGTATTTGGAGAGACAGGGGCAAGAAGATTTCTGGCTAGAAGTTTTAACCCTGGCTTCCCATTAGAAATCTGGGGGCACTTAAGCAAACAAAATACAACAATACCTATGTGGATTCAACAAAATACTGGTGTAGAGAGAAAAACCAGTAGGCATTGCTGTTTTGTTTTTTGTTTTTTTGTTTTTAATTCCCAAGAGACTATAATGTACAGCCAGGATCTATTCTCAATCAGATAACTGTTATTATTCAACAATCTGCCAGGAGCTCTGTGGATTAAAAAAACAAGCATGTGTTTTTGTTCTTGAATCCGAGAATTTCAGCTGACAGTATTTCTGGTCTAGGTTCGTGCATCTGGGGTTAGCTGTGTCTGGGGTAGATGGTTCTGTTAGGCTTGGTCAGAGTTTCACCTGGTTGGGGGTCATCTGGCTGGTAATTGGGCTAAAGTGGCTGTAGCTGAGACAGTGAGATTCTGCTCCATGTGGTCTCTCATCCTACAGGGTAGCCCAGCACATTCAGATGGTGGCCTAGTAGGGTTTCAAGAAATAGGGCAGAGACAGAAAATCTCTTGAGTTCTCAGTACAGAACTGGTCAGGTTTCCCTCTACTACAGTCTGTTGGGCACAACAAGTCCCAAGGCTGGCTCAGAGTCATGGCAGGAAGGGACTCCAAAGTTAGAGGGTGTGTGTGTTGAGAGAGGGAGGTTGATGATTGAGGCCAGCAATGCATTCAATC
Source organism: Mustela nigripes (assembly GCF_022355385.1). Classification (NCBI taxonomy): domain Eukaryota; kingdom Metazoa; phylum Chordata; class Mammalia; order Carnivora; family Mustelidae; genus Mustela; species Mustela nigripes. The sequence goes on along the minus strand of NW_026739926.1, from coordinate 28,572 downwards.
TACCACTTAGACCAAGGTCCCTAACTTTATGGTAGGACAACTGACTGTTAAAGTAGTTAATTTAAGACTTAGCTATTTCATCCACACATCTATTCATTGTCTCCACCCTCTCCTCTGTCATACACACCTCTTCATTATGGGCAATATTTGAACTTTGGCATCTAGCCATGGCAGAGACATTTTAACATACAATATGCACCTATTCTCTATATATTTTTTTAAAAATCTAATTCTCTTGAATTATGTTTGTGCTCTGGACTCAGCTTACAGAGACTAGATTCAAAGATAGATGGACAAGTGTAAGTACATACTTGGAATTCATTTTCTAAAGAAGTAATTATGGAGTATTCATCGTAAAGTATTAACAGCTGGAATATGCTCCAAGAAAGTGATCATGGAATTTAATCTCTCACATTTTGACAATTCATAGCCTTGTGATATTTCTGTGCATTTCCTTACCTGAATAATTGTTGCTCTGAAGGGAATGGATGGGTTATGGGGGAGTAAGTTTCCTGGGTTCTCTTCAATCTGGACAGAAACATGTTGAAGTAGATTATACACTCACAGATGACCTGTCATTCACTTTCCAGCCATTTTTCAAAATGAATATTAAGTATATTATTTTATCTTTGGGATTTACCATAATTGATGCCTTCACCATTTGGCCCTACTTAGCCTCACCCCCTCTGGCCTAAAATCTAGCTCACCTGGAGTCATTCCTGGCCCCTTATTCATGCTCGTGTTGTTTTTCCCACTTACTCCATCTCCCTGGGATGCTAGCCCTTTCCTCTCCTCTCTACTCTTTCAAATTCTGCCATATTCACAAAAAGCTACTCAAACTGTCCTTGGGATCTCTTGAGACTGTTGGGGCCATGCTAATTCTTTCATCCCTTGAATAGCCATGTAACTTATTATTTGAACATGCTGATGCCATCTGTCTTGAATGGCTGTCTGGCAGGTTTAGATACATAATCACACCTCATCTGATTGGCCTGTGAGTCCCGGTCAAGCCAGGTCAACTGCTTTGACTGCTGAGCAATAGACAGTCATAGGAATGTCACCTCCTTGAAACCAGGCTGTCCACCTGCTGTGCTCATTACTATATCCATGGCATTTAGCACATAAAAGATGCTCAATCCCATCTATTCATTGAATGAAGAAGAGCAGGCAATTGATAAATCCTTGGTATATCAGTCAAGAAATTGGTATTTCCACAATAAGAAACAACAAAAACGTTAACATTTTGAGTGTGTGTGTAATCTAACATTTGTCCATCTTTCTATTGAAAATGAGCCCCTATGACATGGAAAACAATTTGTTAGACACTGGGTGGGGAGGGGCAAGCATAAACAAGACCTAGCCCTGAAAGATCCTGCAGGCTTGTGTAGGGAGACCATCATTACTGAGTGACTTTTGTATATGAGGTGCTAATGCTGGTGATATTGGATGACTGGCATGTGTATCAGCCACTGAAGTAAATAGTGTTAAGGATCCTACACTCAAATGTATATGATTATTGGTTCCCAAAGACCTGGGGACTTTGCACAAGACATTTAACTCTTCTGGGCCTCAGGGTTCTCATCTATGAAATCAGAAGAAGATCTTGAAGAAACCCTCTAATTCTTCCTTTCTCTGACTGGAGTCTCTTGAGAAAGGCTTAGCATCCCTCTGGTGGAATGACATGGTCTTAAATCTGTAGGAACAAATAAAAAAATCAGAAAGTGTGCCATCATTCTTCTGTTTTCCCGGTCTGCCTCTCATTACCAGGATGACCGTCCTCCATCTCACCACAGAGAACATTAAGGTTCTTGAGGCAGCCCTGGAGGACATTTACCAGAATGCTTTTCAGCGTAGTGCCGTCTTGTTTGTGATCCTGTTTGTTAAAGCAAAAGCAAAACAGCAAGAACAGAAGTGTTTATTTCTTCCTGACTGGGCCTGATCTAATGTGTCTTTTGTTGAGTCCCATTGCTCATCCACCTACCCAAATGTTCTCTTTCAATCTGCGCAGGAACATAATGTAATGTTCGGTAATTTATCACTGTTACTAGTTCCCACAGACTGAACCAATGCATAATGGAATGCTTGTTTCCACTAGTCCTAGACCTCAATCCAGAAGCCTTGTCCCTAGGGGTAATTGCACATGACCCTATCCTTTGTGAGTCAAGAGCAGTGGCCTGTTTCCCTCCAGATTCATCTTCGCTGTCATCTTCATGGGGCCTCCCCTCAGCCCATTTCTTTGAAGGGTGTCCCAGATTTACGAACTCCCAGATTGAGGATGTTTTATAAACTTGGCCCTAAATGGGGGAAGATACTGCACATCATCACATTGGTGCATTAACCTGTTTAAAACCTTGGCAAGGATTGATTATTTTAATGCTTGTCTTTCTGAGCTTCTCAGCATTGAAAAACGCTTTGTTTCTAGGATTGTGTTTGCCTGCCCTCCCACACAACGAAGCAAATGTCTCCATGACAGATGGGCTACCCTGCAGCCCTCAAAGTCAGCAAACTAAAGGCTTATTAAACTAGAGGGAAAACAAAGTCCAGATCCTCTGTGGAAAGTACCCTTTACTTACCCCATTTGGTCATTTATGGGTTTAAGTTGGTTGAAATCTATATATACATGGAGATAAATCTATATATACATGGAGATTCTAGTCTCCTTATGAACTGGAGGCTGTGGCTGGTCAACATTCAATGGCATGCTTGAGGTTATCTTCTGGCAAATATTAAAATTTTTGTTCCAGGAAACAGGCTGGTCAGATTAGTCTGTGAGTGAGTTTGCCATCATGAATGCAAAACACTGACTGTGGGAAGTAGACAGAGGTCTCCCTCTCTGAGGGGAAAGAATAAATAAATAAATGAATCTCTACCCACGCATGTTTAAGGTGTGTGTCTGTTGGAGGCTGTCTTCTTGATGACACGCAGGACCCTGAGAGGGACTAGCATTTACTTGTTCATCCAGTGGCTTTCCCAGTGGAGTGAAAGGCAAAGGATTTTCAATGGACTGTAAAACTTTGGAGGGTCTGTCCCCCCTTCTGGAGGGTCTTTTCCTCTCCTCTGACTGCCTCCTAATCCAACTAATTCTAACTACAATGCCATCGTCACTTGTTTTGGTTACCTGGCCCTTTCACTACCCCAAAACAGAGTGGATAAAAACAAGAGCCGTCATTTATTTTGCTCACAATTCTGCAATTTGACCAGGGGTCAGTGGAGAAGGCTCATTGCTGCTGTCCATGGTATCAGTGGACGGGGCTCAACAAAGGGCTGGAAGATCAGCTTCCGAGACTACACATTCACCTGGCTGCTGGCCGTCTGCTGGAGTCTCAGCCTTAGTCCCTCTTCATGTGGGCTTCCATGTGGCCTGAGCTTCCTCACAGCATGGTAGTTGGGTACCTAGGGTAAGTATCCCAAGAAAGAGAGCCAAGCAGAAGCTTGGTGGTTGAGTTCCCAGGGTAAGCATCCCAAGACAGAGAGCCAAGAAGAAGCTATACTCCCTTTCATGAATTTGCCTGGAAGTTGCCCACTGTCACTTTTTTAAAAAAAATATTTTATTTATTTATTTGACAGACAGATCCCAAGTAGGCAAAGAGGCAGGCGGAGATGGGGGGAGCAGACTCCCTGCTGAGCAGAGAGCCCAATGTGGGACTTGATCCCAGGACCTGGAGATCATGACCTGAGCCAAAGGCAGAGGCTTAAACCACTGAGCCACCCAGGCACCCCCTGGTGTCACTTCTATCATACTTGTCCTACTCTACAAATCAGGGCAGTCACAAAGCCCTGTCCACATCCAGGGAGAGGAGGCATAGACTTTACTTCTTGATAGATAGCAGAGGGGAAGGCTCTGAAAGGTCATATGGGATGGGCCATATTGTGGTGCCATGTTTGGAATATAAAACCTGGAACTGTCCGTTCAGGCATGTTCTCTCTCAGCACTTGGTCTTTGCTTTCTCTTTGTCTAGAATGTTCCTCCCTTAGGTATGCATGTGGCATACTTCCTCTATAGCTTTGGTTCTTCAGTAGTTTCTTCACTTCAAGGTCTTCCCTGGGGGGCCTAGGCAAAACGAAACGCTGCCCCACTTCCTAATCCCTTTCCTGCTTGCTTTTTCTCCATAGAACTTGGCACAATCTACATACTGTATATTTTACTTATTTATTCTGGTTTTATTTTTTTTACTTTACTGTTCTCTTCATTAAATTGTAAGCTTCCATTAAGGGAAAGGATTTTAGTGTTTTATTCATTGCTGTTTTCCCAGAGCTACTGGTGCGCCTGGCACATAGTTGTACACTCAATAAATATTTGTTTGAGTAAATTAATGAACATCTGCCATCATAAGACACAAGAAATGGCAGTGACCATTTGTTCTCATTTACTTTGATCCATAGGTCTTGAGTGCTGTCCCAGGCATATAGAAACTCTATGATGATTTAATTAATGAAGTAATTAAATAAATATAGTGGTTTTTAAACTGTTTCTCAATTTGAGAAAATGAACAATAAACCAGCAGTATTCCATCTACTGTCGTGTATTCCCCGTGAGTACCCTTCCTCGTCTGCAAAGACACAGTGCCAGCCAATGAGGATATTAAATTCTGCCCTAACGGTGCTACTCCAGCTTCCTGTTAGAGCCAGAAAGTTGTAAGAATGGAAGGAGGAAAAATCACAAGGGTTGCCCAGAAGAATAGACAGAACTCTGGCAGTGATCTTGCCTTCATTGTTCATCATCTGAAAGGGTTGACCTGTATGTCAGTTGGAAGGTGCCTTTCCCCCAATCTGGCTTCATGTTTGCAAGTTCAGATGTCCTAGAAAATGGCAAGAAAGCAGGAAGACAATTACTTCAAATATTATCATGTAGTTGATGGGGCACTTCTGCTGTCCTTGAGGAATGGCCTCTTTTGTTAACGCATGGCTCTTTAGATAGGCATTCCCTGCCTTGAGCTTGGGAGCACGTTCTCAGGATGTGTTTGGAATAAAGTAGTGACATTAAAAAATGTATTAATAAAGTGTCTTTTAAATTGTACATGCTCTTGAGTTTCTGTTAAATAGTACTCACTAAAGCATACAAGTTGGAATCAGGCTAGAATGCCCTGGACCCGTTGTCAGGTATATTTCCCAGAAGTTCAAAAGGAGTCTGTTCTGGCTTGCAGTGACATTTCAGTGTGTGTACCATTTGATAATTTCTGCCCCCTCCCAGAGTAGAGAGAAAAGAGCCAAGAGCCACGGCCCCAGGCAGCTTCAGGTTGGTAGACAGGATCATAACAGTGACCTACATGTGTCACCTGAGTCAGGTCAGCAGCATATAGTGTCTCCATCACTCCCTGTTGCCTCAAGACCCTGGATCTGGAAATGTCTAGAAGAGAGGCAAAGGGTGGCCTGTTTTCCATGTCTGGTGGATTGTGTGAGGTTGGGGGTTCCCAGGGCTCCACCAGGGCTGATTCCTCCTCAAGCAGAGGTTATAAGAAGGAAAGGACTGACATGCTTTGAGCTCCTTGTGAGACTAGGTAGAAAGAATATAAACTATTAATGTAATTTATGTGCAGAAGCACTTTGAATATAAATGAAGCAACCAATGGCCCTTTTGATTGGCATTTATATCTCCTTTTATAGAGATCACATAGAGTAGTGTTATAATTCTTGACAGTTTTGATTGTAAAATATATGGGACTTTAAGCTCTCTGGAAGAAAGCAAAGATGATTAATATTAATAATGGACAATTAAATACACAACAGACATGGGTAATATGTTTTGTATTTATATAGCTATTGTTTTAACACATTGGAAAACACTATGCGCTTTATTGTCAGGAATGCAGTAATAATAAGACAGTATATTATTTAGGTCACATAAAAGAAGACATTCAAGCTAATCCCTAAATCCTATTAATTTCTTTACTCACATTACAGAAAAAACAAGAGCCATTTGACTCTACTATTCAAACGAATGTATTCAAAGCAATGTGCCTGATTAAAGACGTAGATCAAAATTCAAATAAGTTGGTTCAAATGCAGCCAGTACCATAGTCATTTGGAAGTGTCAAGGAAGACTGGATCTCTAAAAAATAAATAAGACACTGAGCAAATCAAAGTATATCAATATCACAGTGGTGAGCATGTTTTGTGGGTTTTTTTTTTCTTTTTCTATATGCAGGATGCTGAGTGAAGTAACTGGGCTCTGTCAGCAAAAATACGGTTCTAATAAGAGTGTGCACTGTTATGGGAGAAACTATTTCAATATAAAATGCACATCCCTTAGATTTTATCTAGGACTTGGAAAATTGCAAAAATGTTTTACCACTTCTATTTCCTAGTTCCTCCTCCCTTTCCATGGCTCTATCCATAGGCATGTGGAAAAAGTAGAGGATCACACAAGAAAGAATGGGTATTCTGCTTTGTCTTTAGATCAAAATAGAAGAAATGAACAAGTGAATACTGCATATATCAGATCTTCATCCAAAAACCATTTGGACTGCTTTAAAAATTATATTAGAGGTAAAGGGTGAAAAAGCAATAGAAGTAAAAATTTTAATAACATGTAGAAAATGTGATCCCCCAAATAAATAAATGACTACTACATACTTGGTATTCTGAAAAGTCCTAGTCATGTAAAAGTCACCTCCCCTTACTTAAATTTGGGTTTGAATTTTTTTTTAAACCAAAGAAAGAAGACCACGTGAACAGTTATATAATTTACATATGCGTAATTACTCTTCTTAGGAAAACACACCTGTTTTATTTTCTAAGATTTGAAAGAAGCTTTTGTTTTGATTTTATCACATATTATTTTTTGTTGTTTGTTTTGTCTTCATTCCCATGTGGACTTTAAAATAAGATTCTGGTGATAGACCCAGAAATAAATTCTCCCATCCCAACCCTTGTGCAGTTTGCTGTGGTGTGGAAAGCCCATCTGATACAAGGGATTGTTATGACTCTTCACTGCCCTGTTTACCTCTGAGGTCATATGACTTACTTTTAGTGATGTGCCCAGTAGCCTTTGCTGCATAAACGAGCTATCCCAAAACTTCATGGCTTACACCAAACAATTATTTATTTGCTCACAGTTCTGTAGGCTGGCAGTGTGGGCTGGGCTAGACTGGGCCATTCCTCCTCTCTGGTCTTGCCTAAGCTCACTGCATCTGGAAGCTCAGCTGGAAATGTGTGGGCGGGGCTGACCTCACCCACATGTTTGGTGGTTGGAGGATTGAAGGCTGGGGTGCTTTGCGTTCCTCCATTTTGCCTTTCTAGTAGGTTAGCTTGGGTTCCTTCAAATTACTATTTCAGTGTTCCAGGTACATCGGAAATAGAGCTAGACTTACTTAGTTGAGTGCAAGGCACTGTTCAGTCCTCTCTCAGCATTGCATTTGCTGATGTCTCATTGACAAAAGCGTTACATGGTCAAGTCCAGATTCGAGGGATGGAAAAGTAGACTTCACTCGTGAAGGCAGGACCTGCAATCAATTTGAGTTTTGAATTTGAGGCTTTCTTTTCTTTTTTTTTTTTTATTTTCTTTTTTCTTTCCTTTCCTTCCTTCCTTCTTTCTTTCTCTCTCCCTCCCTCCCTTTCCTTTTCTTTCTCTTTCTTTCTTGTCATTCTACTACGAGGTTCAATTTTGCTTCTACTGCTGGAGGGAGAGGACCACCTCCTCTTGCTGACACTGTAGGTTAAAGGAAAGAAATGTAGCTTCTACTCATTGCCTAAAACCCAGTGTCCCCTGGGTGGGGGGGTCACCTGTGGGGTCTCTGAGATGCTCTTTCTGAAAGAGGAATTCACCTCATGAGTTGAGACAGCAGGGACTGAGAATGCATCTGATCTAAGAGGTGCGGGGAGAACAAGGAGAATATAGAAATGAACAGAAATAATGCAGGTGGAAATTGTGTGTATGAACATGTAGACATGCGCACAGGGGAGGTGAGGGATGAATGAACTTGTATTTCAGTGTTAACCAGCTTTATTCCTTTGAGGGCAAAGGAGAATCATTGAACAATTTTAGACTTTTCTAAATCATCTCCCAAGTGTATATCAGGTTGTGGCTTAAGATAGATCCCAAAACATTATCACAAAACATTCTTTCTTTGGCAGGATCTTTCAAGATGCCTTCTTTTATTTCTGGAAGTTCCCAGAGGCACCTCAAATGTTTTTACAAATACAATCTTCTTAGCTACCATGTGGTGTCTACCATTTTCTCTGCCATGGTCCCCTGCAGGGATGTCAGCTGCAGAGGCCGCTGATGCTGGCAAATGCCCTTTGAAGATTCTGGGGATACACAGGTGCTGATACAGGCTTTGTCTCCCACTGGGGATGAAAGTGCTAGCATCAGCATTGTTGGGTCTGCAGATGCCCCTTGTATTCTTATAGCCTTGTAAAGGTTTTCCTACAATGACCGCCTATGGATTTTACTGGTTGTTAAATTTGTTTTTCTGACTCATTTGGATGAATTCTCTTGCATCAGTGTTTGAGTTCCTCATGCAAACAGAGCTCTGATGAGTCTGCTTCACCGGTCCTTCACATAAACCTTGCATTCATTACCTGTGGCCTTGAGATGCTGTACAGCAAACAGCCACAAAGCCTTATGAGTCTATGGGTCACCCGAGTGGCTATGGATTGTGCATTGAACTGATAAGCTGTGGGTAGTCAGGTGGCTTTGTTGCTCTTGCCTATACTCTCTGACATATCTATGTGGGCACTTCGCTTAGGAGGTATGGCTCCATCCATGTTATCTCTTGTCCCCCAGCAAGCTAACCCAGGTTTGTTCTCATGGCAGAGGCAAGTTTCTAAGAGAGAGAACAAGCACTCAAAATCTCTTGAGGTTTAGGCTCAGAATCTCCACAGTGTGACTTCTCCTATTCAAAGCCAGTCACCAGGCTCCATCCAACGGATGGAGTAATAAACAGACTTTATCTCTTGGTAGGAAGAGCTGCAAAGTCACATTGTGAGGGCTGTACATACAGAGGAGGGCAGAGAACTAAAGCCATCTTTGCTACCAATCTGACTACCACAGACCCAGTCACCTCTGAGTCCTGAGGTGAGCACAGGTTGGCAACCCAGACAATGTTAATTGCACTTTAGAAAGATTAATTTGGTAATCCTTCTAAAAGGGGAGGAGAAAAATTGATTTGGGTAGTGGTAGGAGAGGTTGGTGTAACCAGCAAAATGGCTTTTGCCTTAATATAAGTGATAAATCAGCAGTGTCTAGAACAGGAATAGCGAATGTGTTGCATACTGTGGGATTGATTTGTAGTAAATCCCTGCAGTGGGGCATTGAGGAGAATTATGTGGCCACTCTCCTGGGTGAGCTGAACACAGAGCTTTGATGGATTGGCCATGTTTGCCATGGTCATTGGTGGGAGGAATGACAGCACAGGACCAGCTATTTGCCATTTTTGTTCTACCAGGGGTGGTGAAGTGAGGTGAAAGAGTCTTTTGAAATTAATTAAGAGACAGAATTAAAAAGTATTGGAGATCCAGTGCAAACAAAGGAGAACTGTTATTCTAGGACAGTACTAGATTCTGGATTTGGGTATTAGATGAATGATAATATCATTTCTAGAAGTCGGTCATATTATATAAGGAGTAGGTTTGAGTCTATATGAGATAGGCCAGTCTTGTATCATATTGCAAAATATATTTTTTCTGTCATCTTTGGTGCATAACAAACCAACCAAAAGCTTACAAGTTGTGATGGTTAATTTTGTATGTCAGCCTGACTGGGCCATAGGGTGCCTCAATATTTGGTCAAACATTATTCTAGGCATTTCTCTGAGAGTGTTTTGGATAAGATTAACATCTTCATTGATAGACTTAGTTAAGCAGATTGCCCTCCCTAATGTGAATGGGCCTTATCAAATTGGCTGAAAGCCTGAATTAAACAAAAAGGCTGACTCTCCTTGAGTCAGAGAGAACTCCTTCTGCCTGACAGCCTTTGAACTGGGATGTCAGCTTTTTATTGCCTTCACACGCAAATTGGAACATGAGCTCTTTCTGGGTCTTGGGCTTCCTGACTTTAGATTAGAATTACACCATCTGTTCCATTGGTTCTCAGGCCTTTCGACTTAGACTGGAATTACACATTGGCTCTCCCCGGTCTCCAACTGGCCAACTTACCTTACGGATCTTGAGATTTGTCAATATCTATAATCACATGAACCATGCATTTAAATACTCACATATGCATCCTACTAGTTCTGTTTCCCTAGAGAACTTTGGCTAATATAGAAGCTTAAAGCATCTGTTTTACTTCTCAGAATCGGTAGGTTAGACATTGGACAGGAGGGACTGGGGATGCTCTGTGGTATTTGGGGTCTCAATGTTCCTCCCTCTGGCCTCTCCTTCTCAGGATGGTCTCATCATAACAAAATCTAGTCTGAGCTACTTTAGAGTTTGACAGATGCCCTTAGGAGCAAGTATTCCAAATGGACAAATACTTCTTAAGCCTCCATTTCCATTGTTTGATAATGTCCCATCAGCCAAAGCAAGTCTAGTGGCCAGGTCCAGAGTCAGTGTGACAGGGCACTACACAAGGACATGGATACCTGGAGATGTAGTTCACTGGAACCATCAAAGTTAGCTTGTCACTGTGTGTGTGTGGGGGGGAGGGGGTTGATGTTCCATCTTGGGCCTATTAATTCTGATATGTCTATGTGATAGCCAAGTAGGGAGAGTCAGGTGCAATATGGGTCTGAAGCTAGGAAAAGGTGATTTAGCTGGATAGGTACATTTGGAAATCATGACTATATAGCAGTAATACGAAAATATTCCTCAATCAGGACAACAACCAATCAGAACAAAGACTGGTTCTAGTCTTGAAGCAGGGTCTCAGGGAGTCCCCTGTTATGCTAGGCATTTTCCCTGTTGTTTTTGGTGACGGGAGTCGCAGGAAAAGAGGCAGGACTGATAGGATTATGAAATGGCACTGGTGGATGGAGGGCACTGGGCATCAACTATTTACTAGTTGGTAGGAAATATTAGAATATTTTGACAACTAGTCTGAGTATCCCCTCTGTATACAGGTGATGGCTGAAGCCATGAGTAGTGTAGTCACGAGTGTACTGAGACTGAGCATTAGATTAAAAAAGATGATGTGACCAATATTTAACCTGGGCTACACAAGGCATAATATCATATGCTTCAACCTAAGTCATGATGAAACAAAAATAAGGTTAAAATGGATACCAAAATTTGATCTACAGGCAGGCAAACAAGAGGAGCCCCTAAAGGAAATTGAAAGAGAAGATTCCATGGAAGGCAAAGGAAGAACACAGAAGAGGAGGGAAGCCAGCAAAGGTCTTGAAAACCATGTCACAGAGTTCAGGTAAGATGATGACTGCTGGTCTTTTGTATTTGGCCACTAAGAGGTGACCTATATGAGTTCCATTTCAGGGAAATGGTTCATGGCAGAAATCATGTATCAGAGGCTCATGAAGTACCTGGAAAGTGAAAACTCATCTTGAGTCTACAGTATTTTCCCTTTGCCTTCCCCTTTGCCTAATAGTAAGGTGATGGAAGGTAATTGATTTGGAAGTAGTGTTAGGGGTAGTTTATGATTTTTAAAATGAGAAATACCTGTCCACATTTATATGAGAAATGGAAAAATAATATTTAATGATCCTTTGGCATGATTTTGTAAGATGATCTGTTGAAAAGGTCAGATAGGGAGTAGAAAGAGCCAAGCCCTGGGTTCAGGTGCTGGGAGTTCTTGTCCTAGCTTTTCCAGTTTTGAGGGCCAGTCTGGTCATGTTGTAGCAAATCTGTCTTGGTAAACAGTGGTTCCCAGATTGATTGCACAGTAGGATGACTGGGAGGCATTTAAAATTCTCCAGGCTCATAGCTCACCCCAGACCCATGACCTCAGAATCTCTGGGGTATGCCTCGGCTGCAGTATGCTTTTTGAACTCTTACTTTATTTCCTGTGCGTTTCAGATTGAAATAAAAACAAAACAAAACAACAAAACTGCTTTAGAATATTCATTCTTTATCTCCTTTTGCCTCAGGTTTGGTGCTTTAGTCCCCAGCATTCACTAGCTCTAACACCAGTGGCTTCCCATGGCAATGTGGCCATCACAGAACATCTCCCAGGGAAGTGATGCTCAGCTTTAGCTGTGTACTAGAATCATCTGGGGGCACTTGTAAAATGCTGATGTCAGGGCCTCACCACAGAGACCTGATGTAATTGATCTGGGATGTTGCTATGGGTTGAACTCTGTCTACCCACTGATATGTTGAAGTCCTAATCCCCCTCCTCCCCCAGCAAGATATGTTGAAGTTCTAATCCCCAGTACCACAGAATGCAACCTTATTTGGAAACAGAATCTTTAAAGAGGTGACCAAGTTAAACTAAAGTCATTAGCATGTACCTCAATCTCATCTGACTAGTGTCCTTCTAAAAAGGAAATTTGAATACAAAGACTTGTACAGAGAGATTATGTGAAGAGAAATAAGGGAAATGGCATGGCAAGATTAGATTGACGTTAGGTTGCCTCAAGGCAAGGAACATTGGGGCTTCCAGCAGCTGGAAGAGTCAAGGAGGGATGGTGGCATCCAGGTGTCAGTGGAGCATGGCTGATACACACATTTCAGACTTTGAGTCTCTGGAGCTGTGAGATAATACATTTCTGTTGTGATAAGCCACGTAGGTTGTACTATTTTGTTACAGCCGCCCTAGGATATTAACAAAGATGGTCTTGGATAGCAGTAGTTTTAAGAGTGGCCCAGATGATGCTAATGGGCCAGGATTGGCGTTAGTTAACTATTAAGGGAAATAGATGTAGAGCAAGTATTCCCTGAGAAGAAAATGTCAAAATCAGTTTAGGAGCCACGCAAACCTAATTATCACAAGTGTAATATTTAAAATATAGTAATCTGCAGAGTAATTTTAATGCCTAGTTATATATTTCTTCCTAACTTGGGGTTTTGTATTGTAAAAGAGACATTTGCTGTCTTGCTCCTCTGCAATTTCTTGCCTGGATGCTCATTTTTGGTCTAATTTTTCACCTTGAATGATGAGGATGTGGATTTCTACTTCCTGTGTGCTATACAGGCTTTCTCATGGCATATCTTTTACTTTTCATGCCTAAGGGCACTGACATGCACCTATCCCTATTGGACTTTATCCTGTTCATTTATAATGTAACATTTCTTCAATTTGTCAAAGTTACTTAGAATTCTGATCCTGCAGTCCAACATTCTAATTTCTATTACTCAAGGAGAGTCCCCAGGACAATTGAATTAAGAATTATATGAACAGGAAGAGGAATCAATTTCGAGAAGATCAGATAATGGAAGGTTTATTATATTAGGTACTGCATTAAAGTGTAAAGATGTATGAAAGATAAATGGTCAATGCATGAATTATACAAAGACTTCCTTAAATGAGCCTGTGAGATCAGGCCCTGTCCAGGCAGTGTGAGACGTAGAATTTTGTCACTGTCATTCAATGTCTGGTACACAGGCTGGCAGGATCAACATTACCTCAGAGCTGGTTAGAAATGCAGCATCTCAGACTCCATCCCAGAACTACTGAATTCAAATCTGCATTTTTACAGGGGCTCCAGGAGAAGCATGTGCATATTAAATTTCCAGAACCCTGATGTACACCTGTCTCTTGCGTCAAAGAACCCACTGAGTAGGCGGTTGGGGAGGCAAATTATAAATGTGGCAGATCAGTGCTCTCAAAGCATGGTCTGGAGGACCACCTGTATTTGAGTGACCTTCAGGTCCTGCTAAAAGGAAGGATGTACATTTGGCCCCTTCAGAGACCAACTCAGTTGGAATCTTTGGAGGTGGGACTCAGAAATTTGCATTTTTGATAAGTTCCCTAGATGAATTGGATGCACATTAAAGTCACAGAGTAACGGTCCCGGAACAATAGAAATTAATTTCGCCTCCCCACATCTGAGGAAGATGACAACCTTCCATTATTAATAACAGCTGTGCCTGATGGCAGTGTCATGGACGGGCAGCTGCTCTTCCCTAGAGCAGTGTCATCGAAGGATGGTCCACAGATCAATAGCATGGCCATCCCCTGTGAGCTGGTTAGAAATGCAGAATTTCACACTTAACCCTGTATCTACTGGTATGGACTGAATCATTTCCCCCTGCAAATTCTTTTTTTTTTTTTTTTTAAAGACTTTATTTATTTATTTGACAGAGAGAGATCACAAGTAGGCGAGAGGCAAGCAGAGAGGAGGAAGCAGACTCCCTGCCTAGCAGAGAGCCTGATGCAGGACTCGATCCCAGGACCCCGAGATCACAACCTGAGCCAAAGGCAGAGACTTAACCCTCTGAGCCACCCAGGTGCCCCCCCGCATCCCCCCGCTGCAAAGTCTTATCTGAAATTCTAATTCCCAGTGCCTCAGAACATAACCATGTTTAAAGACAAGGAATTTGAATAGGTAATGAAGTTAAAATGAGATCATTAGGGTGGACACTGACCCAGTGTCCTTATAGGAAGAGGACATTTGGACACATGTGTGCTCCTAGAGGAGAGATTATGTGAAGACAGAGGGAGGCAACAGCCATCCATAAGGCAAGGAGAGAGGCTTCAGAAAAAAATCAACCTTGATGACTCCTTGATCTTGAACTTTTAGCTTCTGGAATGATGAGAAAATACATTTCTGTTGTCTGAGTCATTCAGTCAGTGGTACTCCGTGACCATAGCAGACTAATATACTAATTAAATTAGAATCTGATTTTTTTAAAGATTTTAATTTTTAAGTAATCTCTGCACCCAATGTGGGGCTTAAACTCACAACCTGGAACTTGAGAGTCACAAGCTCTACTGACTGAGCCAGCCAGGTGCCCTGAGAACATGAATTTCTAACAAGATTCATAGGTGATTTGGGTGTATCAGAAGGTGTGAGAAGCACTAGTCTAGGACAGTGGTTCTCAAATTTTATAGGGCATCAGGTTTACCTTGAGGGCTTGTTAAAATAACAGATTGCTGGGTCCTGTTGTAGAGATTGATTTGGTTTTCTTGGGCTGGGGCCAGAAAACTCTGCATTTCTAATAAGCTCCCAGGTGATGCCAAGGGTGTTGGTCTGCTGACCACACATGGATGGTTGGTACAGTTGGGACCAGCATCAGCTTCCCCTGGTAATTATTAGAAAAACAATTTTGGAATTCCTTCCACCTTCCGCCCCTCACTCCCCACCCCAGCTACCCCCAAGACTTGCTGAATCAGAGATTTGAGGGCTGAGTCTAACATGGTGACTTTGAAGCTTGAGTTTGAGAATTGGTGGTCAAGTGCTCGATGACATCTGGGCAAAAGGGCCATGAACAGTTTGAAACACTCCCTTACCTCTAGGTGATTATTTTGATGTTTTTCTAAAGGCATGCTTTCATCCCTCCAATTAAGAATCACAGCCAGGGACGCCTGGGTGGCTCGGCTGGTCAAGCAGCTGCCTTCGGCTCAGGTCATGATCCCAGCGTCCTGGGATCGAGTCCCACATCGGGCTCCTTGCCCCGCAGGGAGCCTGCCTCTCCCTCTGACTCTGCCTGCCACTCTGCCTGTGCTCTCTCTCTCTCTCTGACAGATAAATAAATTAAAAAAAATCTTAAAAAAAAAAAAAAAGAATCACAGCCAGGTAGTGATTTTGGTAATAGCCCAAGCAGTGGTTCTTAAACCTGAAAGTGCATCATATCCCCCTGAATATTGGGCCCAGCCCCCAATTTATGATTTGCATGGGCGAGGGGAGTATCCCAGAACTTGTGTTTCTTAACAAATTCTCACTTGGTCCTTATGATGCTTGTTCAGGGACCACATTTTGGCAAACATTAGGGTTTGGAAAATACCATGATATGGGTCAAATTTTGATATCACTGATATGGCCGACAATATGGGTTGGCCAACCAAATGCTCATTCTGGAGTCATTTTTCCCATAGCTTTATCCGATATAGGACATAGGAAAAGGTCACTGTCCACTTTCTCAGACTAGGCTATATCCAGGGGTAAGCATGTGATCCTCTGACAAAATTGTGGCCATTGGGACTTAAACAGAAGTCTGCAAGGGGTGTGGGCAATTCTGGAAAAGTTATTGCACCATGTTGATAGTATATCTGGCATTGCACTTTCCCCTTCTCTGGCTTGGAACACAGAGATGATGCCTGGAACTGAAGCAACCTTGCTGGGACCACAAGCATACATACAAAAAGACAATGGGCCAACAAAATAAAGGTGGCAAAGGGGCCAGTTAGAAACACAGAACCAGTGCTCAAAACCTCTACCTTCAGAAGGTGCATTATGTGAGACGACAATCTATTGCTGAAGCCACCGTGAATTGAGTTTTCTGTTCCTTATAGCCAAAACTGCTTCTGATAATAAACCATCATATAATTAAAAAAAATATATATATAAGTGGCCTAAGGTTACCAGACTTTATTCTCTTAAGGTAGAACATAAAAACAAAACAAAAACCCAATAACATAAGAAAACTATAAAACTACCATTTAGCACCATGGTGTATAATAAAAGGCATGTTAACCTACAATAAAAAGGTAGAAAACTTTGACTAAATCTAGCTTTTGAAAATAGCTATATTCTTCATTTTTATGAAGATAAGTGTAAAGTTGTCAAAGGTCTCCAGACATCTCTAGACCAACAGTTGGTAGCTGCTAGCAGGCAATGGACACCTTACATTTTTTCCTCAATGAGCTATAGTTCAGGCAAATAAAGATATTCATTTGTCGAATAGTCTGTTTGGCTTATATCAGTAATCATCAATAAGTGAAGCTCATTTAGCATTTCATAAGTATGTTTGAACTTGGCTATATCTTTGTGGCTCCTACAAGGACTCTTCGTCAACACCTTCCTATAGAAGTTCCTTGAATCAGTTCATAAATTGCTCTCACCGCTACGTCCTGATACACATGTCTATACAGAAGCACACACACGCACAGTTAACTTAACCATCAGCCGTGAAAAAGGAAGCAAAGGTAGAGGCACAGAAAGCCTCAAAAATGGCATGTGTGTCTTAAAATCATCCTTTACAAGACGTGCTCATTACTGAGAAACTGCTTTGCTCAAACCTAAATCCAGCCTGAGGTTTTTTGTTGTTTGTTTGTTTTTTTTGGGGGGGGGGGATACAAAATAATTAGTTTCTGAATCAGCTTTTAATCTTATGTTAATGAGACCCCCTACAGCCTCGGCTCATACCTTCAAATTAGAGATTGATCTATAATTAATAAGGCTTATAATGGCGGTACCTGGGACAAAGGAGATCTCTGGGTGGCTGGGAAGAGAGCGCAGAGAAGTGAGGGAAGGGCAGTTACCGTTGCATTCGTGCTGGATACGGACGTCACTCCTGGTGACAGAATGAAGCAGGTGTCTCAGGGTAAGCAGTCTGATGACTCAGCTTCTCTGACAAGAAAAGCAGCTACACTGCCCCCTTGGAGATCTTGGGTGGGACTATGGGTGCTGCATCTGGTTCCCATCCTTAACAAGAGCATCCCTGCTCATGTGCCCCAATCCACCCTTTCATGAGGTTCTCACCCTGGCTGGAGGAACGTGCTTTGAACTGCCTAGGGTGTCTGAGAAGAGCACCAGGGCAAGGACTCATTGGTTTCTTTCCAGCTATTTTTGGAGCCATGTGACTTCTTTACACTGTAGCTTTACAACCCCCAAACTCCTAGTGATTGGAGGAGGAACACTTGCTGATTAATTAAAATCTAATTTTCTGTTCTATCATAATTGCAGCAGCAGAGAGGAAAAAAAAAAGTAAGACTTATTATTCCAAAAATGAAAATAATCCCCGGACAGTTTAGTCTTATTATGAGCTCTGTGTTACAATTTGTTTTCAATTGAATCAATAGAATAAACATGGAAATGAGCTCTGAGAAATCATTTATTTTTAAAGGATTTAAATGAAAACCTGCATCATTTTGGTTAAAATTTTTTAGACTCCACTGGGATAGACCTCTTGATGAAGACAAAGGAAAGAAGAGGACTTTAGGCTTTGTGGTAGGTCTGGGACAACCCTTGGGG
The DNA here is from genome assembly GCF_022355385.1 of Mustela nigripes. Classification (NCBI taxonomy): domain Eukaryota; kingdom Metazoa; phylum Chordata; class Mammalia; order Carnivora; family Mustelidae; genus Mustela; species Mustela nigripes. The sequence goes on along the minus strand of NW_026739926.1, from coordinate 10,603 downwards.
ACTGCCAGTGCATGGTTTTATGACGTGATTTCTAACTGTGTTTAAGACACCACAGTGGTTCCCCTGTTAGCTCAGGAGATGATGTGAAATTGTCTCCCAACACACAGAAATCTCAGAACACAATTGATTTCAGTTCACTTAGAATTTTTAGGCTAGGTAGCACTGGAAAGTGAGGCAGCTTGTCTGAAATGAGAGAGAAAGCCCTCAAGAGGATCGCTGGGTGCCTCTCCTCCCTGACTTGGCTCTAGCATGTGGGCTGGACTGTGAAGGGCATCAGTGTGAGAGGTGGTGACCCGGCACCTGGGGATTAGAGCTGGCTCTCCCAATGTAATTACTTGGTCCACTGGTTCTAATGGGAAGGAGGAGCTGATTTTTACCTCTTCACTTTCTGCTGAGTCTTCATGTCACCCGCCAAGTTGTATCGCCTCTAGCTGGGGGTGGGAGGGTGCTGGAGAGAGTAGTGATTAGTGATGGACACCTGGGGAATTTAAAATTTGCACTTCATAAATGTCCTGTATAAGTGAGTGAAGTGCCATTAGTGCTAAATACAAAAAAGTAGGATACACAATTGTGCATATATGTATATTTATATTCATACAAAAATTATGTATATTTATATTATGTATTTGTATATTCTGTATATTTATTTATAGTATATATTAGTACTTCTATGTATATACATTATTTTATGTAAACATATTTATAATATTACATATGTATGTATAATATGTACACATTTGCACATTTATGTTCTGAAATGTTTTAAAAAATATGTATGTTATGGACATTGGGGAGGGTATGTGCTATGGTGAGTGCTGTGAAGTGTGTAAACCTGGTGATTTACAGACCTGTACCCCTGGGGATAAAAATATATTATATGTTTATAAAAAATAAATTAATTAATAAATTTAATAAAAATATGTATTGCATGTATGCATGTGATAGGTATGATATTTATATATATGCATCTGTAATGTATTCGGTAGGTGTCTATGCTTATTTCTGGTTTTATATATAACATGTATAAATGTGTATGTGTGTCTAGATAGATATTTACAAAAATATCAATATATTTACATTTACATTACATCAATATATTTACAAATTTATTTACAAAAATAAATCCATGTGTATATGTCCATATATCTAAATAGGATATAGAATATACACTAACATATCAAATGGATAATGTGGTCATGTCCAGTATGTGGGATTACGGATAATTTTTATTTTCTGTCTTTCTGTAGTTTCTCTCTTTTTCTTTCTTTCTTTTTTTTTTTTTTTGTTGTTTCTGTAGTTTCTAAATATTTATAACTATAAACTATTGCTTTTGCAACCACAGGAAAGTCAATAAAAGGAAAGAGAGAGATGCTTTCCTGCGTGTTGTACACATCCTCAGGGCAATTCCTTTCCTGCTATGATGAGTGAGGGTTCCTGATTCCCCTAAAGTGGGTCACTTTCTTTATCTCAGACTGTTTTCTGTATCCTCTGGGACAAAGAAGCATCGTCTTCAGGCTACGTGGGTTTGGATGGCTCTAGGGTTTGTCCCTCTCCTCCTTCCCTTCCCCTGGCATGCATAAGCTCACTCATCTGATATGACCACAGAGAATCTCCAGGGTCTTTCAAACGTTCCTGTTCTTTGTGTTCACTGACGCTCATACGATTTATCATACACATGTCTTCCTTCCCTCAATCTTTCATGGAAGACAAAGCAGAAATGAAACTGTAGTAAGCATATACATGTTGGCTTCTGAATGGCTCAGTCAGTTAAGCATCCGACTCTTGATTTCATCTCAGGTCATGATCTCAGGGGTGTGAGATCGAGCCCTGCGTTGGCCTCTGTGGTCAACGTGGAGTTTGCTCGAGATTCCCTCCCTCTGCCCTTTCCCTTACTTGTGCTTTCTAAATAAATAAATAAAATATTAAATATATATATATATATATATATGCATATATATATATATATACACACACACACACATATATATATATATATATATATATATATATATATATATATACACATGTTAAGCACAAGCTCTAGCCCAGTATTCTCATGAGTCTGAGATCTGGGAGGGCTTATTGAAACACTGTATTTCTGATTCAGTAGGTCCAACCTGGGCTGGAGGAACTGTGTTTCTAACAGACCCCCCAGGCAATGCCCAGGCTGCTGGTCTCTGGACCAGCCTTTGAGTGGCCGGGTCTAATAGCCCGCAAGGTGTAAACCCCAGAGCAGCAGGAGCAGCAGCAGTGAATTTGTTAGAATCACAGGTTTAAGAATCCATCCCAGAGGTGTTGAGTCAGGATTTGTGTTTTTAAAAAAGGTTCCCAGGATATTCAAGTGCACATGAAAAAGAGCCGCCGGGATAGGCATGAGCAAGGAAGACAGGGGCTTTTGAAGGCAACTAAGAGGCATGTTGAGCTGAGAGGCTCTGGCTACCTTCCTCTCCAGGGCACTTGGCCAAAGTCAATGTCCTAAGTACTGGAGGGAGGGGATGCATTTCTCAGGAGTAGAAGAGCAAGTTGCTGGGTCCAAGGCATAAAATCAGAATGCTGATATATTAATTTATAGAGAAAAATAAAGATGGTGAGAGAGAGGTGGCACGGGTTGGGTCACTTCCCTGAGAAGGCATGTGACACGGAACATCCAGTCAGCCTCAGCAGGTGCACAGGTGAGCACAGGTCCTAGCAGTGAGGATCTTCTCATGAAGGGGAAGTTCTAGGGCATCCTCTTTGCCACTCTCCAGTGGGATGGGAACAGGCAGTCTTTGCTCTCTGACTCTGTTACTTTAAACATTCTTTAGAGAGGTGAATACTTCAGTTAGGTCATCCATTATGCTTTTTAAAAGATGACTTTGTATATTTCTGCTCTGACTCCTTGTTTGTTTCCAAGTTTAACTATTAGAAGACAATTCTGCTTCCTTTTATACAAAGTTCCTTGGATTTGCCAGAGAGTGGGCTTTGTATGATCCTCCCAGATTGCTTAGTGATGTTTTATGTAATTTGGGTTTTTATCCCCCTCACTCAAAACAAGCTGATAAAATGTAAATTATTATCCCTACCTTTCAAACAAAAATATTGACGCCAGAAAGGTTGTTGTGGGTTGGATTGTATCCCCTCAAATGATATGTTGACATCCTAAACCCCCAGCACCTGTCCATGTGACCTTATTTGGAAGTAGGGTCTGTGCAGATGTAATCAAGTTATGATAAGGTCATAGACACAAATGCACAGGGAGGACCCCATGTGAGGAAAGAGACAGAGACTGGAGAGATTCATCTGCAAGCCAAGGAATGCCAAGGAAGGAAGGAAGACTACACCAGAAGTTAGGAAGGGTCAAGGAAGGGTTCCACCGGAGTCTTAAAGGGATCATAGCCCTGCTGACATCTTGATTTTGGTGATGCCTGATGATGCCAGAATTGTGAGAGGATAATTTAATGTTTTTTAAAACCAACTTAGTTTCTGGGTTGTTTTGTTTTGTTTTGTTTTTGAGGGGCAGAGGGAGAGGGAGAATCACAAGCGTGCTCCATACTAGAATCATGACCAGAGCTGAAATTAAGAGTCAGTTGCTATACTGACTGAGCCACCGAAGTGTCCCTAGTTTGTGGTATTTTGTTAGGGCAGCCCTAGGAATCTAATACAAGGTATTTTTTTTTTCTTTTTTTTTTTTTTTAACTCTGCTGTGGTACAGGCAGACACTGATGGGACCTCTCCCAGATCCCCTCAGTCCTTCCCCTTCAGCATGCACTGACCATGTCAGTCAGAGGACACCTGTACCCCTCCACCTGAGTGCTTGTGCTTTCTCTGGCTCCTGAAGCAGGCCTGCTGGATGTGCTGAGAAGTGAGCACCTCCAGAAGCCATCTTCAGCCAACAGTGGAGGGGAACTGGAACGTGCAGCTTTGGGCCCAGGCAGGGCCACGGTTTCCCAGAGGTCCTCCATGGTCTCCCACAGTGGGGACCTGCTCATTGACTTCTCCTTCCTCAGCCTCCACCCCTTGCCAGTCTCACTTCCCCCTTCCCTAAAGGTGCTTCCTAAGCCCACCCGCAACAGGGAAGCCTCTGGGGAAGACCAGCCTTAAACAGATTTAGACTGACTCCTTCCTGTCTGTGTTCTTTCCAGCCCAGCACTTATAGGAAATAGGTGATGATATTTTCCTTCTTTAATTTTCCCTAAACACTGAGCACAAAGTTGGCAAAATACTTAAGAAATTGTAAACTGCATGAGTCTGTGGCTCCCTTAGAATTTGTCTGTCACAAAACCCTCTAGGAGCAGGGAGAGGAGAGAGAATAATGCTGTGAATCACAGGGTGAAGTTACATGGGTTGTATCTGACACTGGCCAGGCCCATGCCGAGCACCTTACACACATTATGTTGTTAAATTTCCAAGATGGCTTTGGGTGTGAGTGATTCCTGCTCAAGTTGGCCTTTGACATGGAGCCAAAGCTCTTTGAGGTCAAGTGTCATGTCTAACTCACTAAAAAGGCTAAGACAATTCCCACTTTCAAGATACTCTTCAGGGAAGTAAGGGGCAGGAGGGTGGTGATGCCTTCAAGATGCTGTCTATTAACCTTTAACTCTCCTGATACTTGATGCTTCTTAAGTGCTCAAAGAATGTGTAATGGAAGGATTGAATGATTGGCTTCACACAATCCTATGGGGCCTAAAGATGATACGTTTGGGGGATGCTTGTTACTGCGGTAAAATATACACAAGTTGAAATTTACTATTTTAGCCATTTAAATGTATAATTCACTGACATTGAAAACATTCACAATATTGTGTCACCAGGGCTATTTGTGATGGTTCAGTTCATGTGTCAACTGGAGTGGGCTAAGGGATGATGCCCAGACAGTAATTCTGGGTGTGTCTGTGAGAGTGTTCCTGGAAGAGATTAGCATTTGATTTGGTTGGTCAACTGAGTAAAGAGATCTACCCTCACCAATGTGGGTGGGCATTACCAATTCATTTGGGTCTGAGTGGAACGAAAATGCAAAATAAGGGGGAATTCTTTCTTCCTGAGGTGGGACATCCATCTTCTATTGCCTTCAGACACCAGAGCCCCTGGTTTCGGGATCTTTAGACTCTGAAGGGACCAGTGGCTGCCTGGTTCTCAGGCCTTTGGATTTGTACTGAATTATACCACCAGCTTTTCTGGTTCTCCAGCTTGCAGATGGCATATTGTGAGACTTGGCCTTCATAACTGTGTGAGCCAATTCCTATAAAAAATCTCCTCTTATATATAGCTATATATATCCTATTGGTTCTGTTTCTCTGGATAACTCTGACTAATACACTCTCTATTTCCAGAATTTTTTCATCACTCCAGATATCACTTTTAAAGTTAAGAATTCCAAGAATTTTACTGTTATGCATATATATTAAAGATTTCATTTATTTATTTGAGAAAGAGAGAGAAATCCAGGAAGCTGGGGTGGGGGTGGGGGGCAGAGGGAGAGGGAGAGAGAGAATCCCAAGCAGATTCTGCATTTAGCACAGAGTGGGGGGATGGGAGGGGCAGGGTATAATCTCACAACTGAGATCATGACCTTAGCCAAAATCGAGAGTCAAATGATTCACCAACTGAACCCCCCAGGTGCCCCTATCTTTACATATATTTAAAAAAAGTTTTCTGCTCTCTTCAGTGTATGGTGATGTCTGCCTTCTTGTTTACCAAATGGCGGCATCAGCATCATGTGCGCTTGTTGCCAAGGCTTCTTTCTCAGAACCTGTGCAGTGAGGGGTCTTGGCTCTTAAGTTTCATTAGCTTCAGGACAGACCCATCTCTGTGTATTTATATCTAAGAGCAACTACTTTTTTTATTTGCTGAAAATTGCTGAAGTTCTGATCTTACTAATAAAGTGAAAAATGGAAGAGTTATTTTTGGTGTTCCTGGGATGAACATACTGCTTGGATCTTTGCATTTCTGCCCATCTTCCCGTCATGTTTGGGTTACTGTCATCTGTTGATGGGCTTTTTCTCAGTACTGTCTTAGACCCAGCCAGAGGGAACCCTAGCTCTAACACTTGTGCTTGGGAAGACCCCATGCCTGCTAAGGTCCAGAGACAAAGCATTTTTGTCTAGATTATTCTTCAGGTAGCCAGGGCCCTAAAATTTATTTCCAAAGGGTCATAAAAGTTTGCTTCCAGGGCCCCCATGTGCCTCTTCCTGAGGTCTGCCCTTCCAAAGGTGTGTGAACCCAGAGGCCCAGGGATTGACAGAAAGTGGCTGGAGTATGGGCGAAGGTGGACGAAAATTAACCTTGCAGGATAGTGTCCAGAGATGTTTTCTCAGGACACCTTACATGTAGGCTCGAGCTTGGATGAATAAGAAAGGATGAGGGCCAACCCATAGATCCAGGACTGGAGTTGGCTCTCCTTGCACCACTATGTTCCAACACGATGCTCCCAACGGAGTCCAAACATTCAAAACTGCAATTTGGCTTTTCAAATGATTATGATGGAAGAGTATTTTCCAAGATATAAGGATAGAATACACTTTATGTAGTGGTTTGTAGTTTATCACTTTTCAGTACTTAGGCATATGGCATGTGGGCCATTGTTATGATCCTATGTCTTGTGAGTAATAGGAATGGTCCTGCTCTTTTCTTCTTTCACTCGTTTTGCTGAACACAACCTCATTAGACCAAAGAGCTGGACAAATATGCATTAAACTCAAGACAGGCTCTTGTTTACTTAATAAGAAGCCTGTTGTCAGGCAATCTCAGGGTTGGTTGAACAACCTGGATAGCATCAAAGGCTCAGGCGTTTCTTTCCTTCTCATCTGTCATCTTCAGAATAGAGGTGTCTGTCCCTGTGTCACAGGATGGCTGACTGAGCTCTAAATATCACACTGTCCCATGACGGTGCTCTGAGCAGCAGTAAGGAGGCATCAAGCAGGTTTTCTTCTCCTTATTTTTCCTAGTCAATGTGAAAAGTCTTACCCAAATGCCTCAGCAGAATTCTCCGGCCATCTTATTGGCTAGAACATGTTACATTATCTACGTGGACAAATTACAGGTGAAATGGAATGGGTTTAGACCAAATAGGATTTGTCCCCTGGGGGTTGGGCACATTATACCTGAACACAAATATTCAGGCTCCTTTCAGCAAAAAGGCAGAGAGAACTTGCCTTAGGCTGGTAAGCCATAACAACAGATAGAGAAAAGAGTTACTTTTCATAGAATTATAAAGGAAGATTAAGAAGTGAAGAAGGAAAGGAGATATGTCACAGGATAGAAAAGGCAGCCACGGCAGAGCTTGTAATAAGCAGATTGCGAGAAGAGAATGTTCAAATGAAGTTGTGTGGGTCTTCATTATAAATGGTGAATGATTAATGACATTGAATTTCCTTAAATTTATGGCTTGTATTTGTTACATAACACATCGCTAATAAATAACGTCTGAGGGATTAGTATTGCTCTTCTCCATCAACATTTTCCTGATGTTGTTTTACCAGAATTAACTGTTGCCAGGAGAAAAATCAACTCTAAACCCATCATTGCTCATGAAGTAAAATGACTTAATCAGCTCCTCCTAGCATAAATGAGAGTCTTGAGTCACCATTGAAAATCCTGATGAAGGATTCAACTTCTGACTCCCTGTTGTCTTATCTGGGGGACAAGCAACAACAAAGGGCCATACATCCAAAGGCTGCTCAAGTGTTTGGCTGACCCTGATGTATTTCTTACATTGACCTGTCACTTGCCTGCCACTTAAAGTTTACATCCTGGTGGCAGTAGGCCTATGGTGCCCTTTTTCTATGCAAAGAATAAGGCATTTATATGGACAATAAATATTTTGACCTATAGAGAGCACATATATAACAAATGGCCTGGAGGGTAGAATTACATCTCTGTATCTCAGTGGCTACATCTCTACTCTGTCATGCTAAGTGGCATTTCGGGTTAGGAAGGGACTACAGATCAATGATAGACGTGATCTCTGCTTCTGGAAGTGACATGTGGCAGGAGGAGGCAATGTGGGACTGACCTCTCTATGGCAGATAATTCGCTGTGTGCTGATGAGGCATTTTCACAGCATGGTGGCCAAGTTCCAAGAACAAGCATCCCCCACACTCTCCCCAGACACAGAAGTAGAAGCTGCCAGTTTCTTAAGGCCTGGGCTAGAGAATTGGCATGGTGTCCCCTCTGCTTCATTCTGTTTGTCAGGCAGAGAGCCTGGATTCAAGCAAAAGGGATAGGGACATAGATTCTACCGCTTGATGGGAAGAGTATCAAAGAATTAGGGGGACATATTTTATTTTATTTTTAAAAGATTTTATTTATTCACTTGAGAGAGAGAGAGAGAGACAGAGAAAACACACAAGCAAAGGGAGAGGCAGAGGGAGATGGAGAAGCAGGTTCCCCAAGGAGCCCGCCAGGGAGCCCAAAGTGGGGCTCTATCTCAGGACCCAGAGATCATGACCTGAGTCAAAGGCAAATGCCTAATCATCTGAGCCACCCAGGTGCTTCATAGGGAGACATATTTTCAAAGAACCACCTCATCTCAAATGTCATCTCTTCCAAGAGACCCTGCCTGGCCATGTCTTTTTAAGCAGCGCTACCCTCCCCACAATCACTGTCTGTCACAATACCTCTTGGATTTTCTTCGGAGCACAATTACCTAGACTTTCTCTGTGAATGCATTAATTTAATTGCATAATTGTAATGTCACTCCCTGCCAAGTATGCATTTTCTGGGAGAGCAAGAATGTCAGGGATGTTGTTCACAGCTGCCTCCCCACCCCCTGCATAGCATGGTAGGGGCCCCATAAGCACAGAGTTGGTACACAGGAAGTATTTGTTGAGGACATGAAATTTTCATCAATGACTTCTTCCAGTAGGTCAAAAGAGGGATGTATCTCACCCCCACCATTCATACTTGTCCCCCAGCTTTCTATTATAATCTGGGGCTCTTATGAATATGGCCACTTCCAGACCTGAGAATCCAGCTGATTATCACAGACTTAAACTGTGAAGCTACCTTGAATCAGCAGGAGTGTGGCTGACTGTAGCCTTATGGAAACACACCAAATGCCCTGTCACACAAATTCCCAGCTCCGACATGAAAAAATTGGATTAGGAAATAGCTAAAGAAGAGATATTCATGAAGGCGTAGCTTTCTGAGGTGCGGAGAAGAAAATGTCTCTGCGTATTTGTTACTGTCCTTGGTTATGGTTACTGGGAAGCAAACAGTAATGGCACAGCCGTAATTCTGAGAAAATGGGCTGAGTGACTTATTGCCTGTTGGTTCAGAGCCTGCAAATCTGTTTTCCAAAGTGCAGCCGGGATAAAGCTACAGAATAACGTGCAGCTTTTTACCTTCTCCCGGGTCCTTTATCGGGTCCCAGGAGGAGCATACTGAGTGGGGAGGGGAGTTGAGAGAAGCTCACGCATCAGATTCTGTGTGTTTCAGGCTGGGGAGCTGCAAGATGGATATTCACCAGACTTCAGTTTTCATCTTAAATTAGTGATGCATCTCCATTAATGAGGGCAGACCTCACCATGATTGTGCATCTCTATTTCTTTTTGGGAAAATAAAGTCAATTAAAATCATTGCCTTTCGGAGGAGAAGCAATTCACACGGTCTTTTATTAGTAGCACAATGGTGTTGTTTTCCTTTGTTACCAAGACAGCAATTAACAGGTTTCTAATGGCACAAAGGTGGGTGACAAGTAAATCAGGCTATTAGGAAGGTGGCTGCTTTCAGACCTCTAAACAGAGTGGAAGGCACGCAGGATTTGCAAATAGAATAAAATATATGCTCTATGCCATTGGACTCTTCCCATGAATTTGTCGACCTGGTTCTAGTCACAGGCCTTATGTTGTTTGGTTGAATGGTATTTTCCTGATGCATGTTGAGTATTAAAATAATATAAAACAAACTTTTCAGTCATTTCTCAAAAGTAAGGAGTGGTTTTAGAAAATCTGATAGCTGTAGGATTCCAGGTGGGAGTTTTGGTGGTTATTTTTATATGTGGTATATTTTAATTCTTATTATTTTGATTTTTAATTTTATTTCTGTATTATAAATAATTTTTCTTGTATTGTTTATAAAGTAACAAGTTTGGCTTCAGGAGAAAAATGAAAAGAAATACCTTATTGGAAGTTAGCGACATTTTCCTCAAGAAGTCCCAGTGAGACTGAAGAAAGTAGAATTCAATGTGGTAGTAACATATCATGTGACCAGGATCAGTGAGAAAAATAAAAAAGGACCATAGGTCTTCTGATAGGGATGGAGTAGGAAGAAGAGTCAGTATAGAAACCTAATATGATCAACACAGAGCTCTTCATCTTTCCTTTCACCCTAAAATTGCTTTTCTCTCAACTCCCCGAACCCACTCCTAAAATGCCTCTGTTCTTTCTATTTACCAGGTTGGAATATTCTACTTTTGATTCCTCCTATTTCCTTGTATTTATCTTTTTGTCTTTCCCTAAGATTAAAACTTCTAGATGTGCCATTTATTTCTATTTTGTTTTTCTCCTTAAAAAAAAAAAAAAAAAAAAAAAAAAAAATTTTTTTATTTTTTTTTTTGGGAAAAAGAAAAAAGTAAGAGGAAAAAAAAGGGGGGGGGGGGAGGGAGGGGGGGGGGGAGGGAGGCGGC
>NW_026739925.1:0-1104 GCF_022355385.1 Mustela nigripes | reverse complement strand
TATCCTACCTTTTATCCCTATGACTCTTTCCATAACCAGAATCCTGCACCTCCCTTCCCCTTTCACCCATTTTACCCATCCCACACCACAGCCTCCTGCTCTCTAGCAACCACAAGTTTGTTCTCTGTATTTATGGGGAATTTATGGGGAATTTATTTATTAATTTGCTTTGTAGCAACATTTTAAAGGATCAACAAAAACTGAAGGGTATTTCCAACAAGGCCAATGGCCAAAAGGAGCCAAGAGTGAAAACATGGGATGAATGGGATTTTGAATATTCCTGAGTTTTTTTGTGCCTTGCTGTGCTCCTCTGCAGTATTACACTTTATGTTCAGCTCCTGATGCTTGGCAGCGTAAAAGATAAATGCTCTGGGGAAGGCTTGGATAAACCAAGGCAAATTTGGTATAATTTTGACATTACCCTGCATCACCACTATAGATTGAATGTTTGTATCCCTCCAAAATTCCTATGTTAAAACTTAATCTTTAAGATAATAGTATTAAGAGGTAGGGCTGTGGGAATGTTGGTTAGGTGATGAGGGTAGAGTTCTCATAAATGGGACTTAGTGTCCTTATAAAAGAAACATTAGAGAGCTCTTCTGCATCTTCTGCCATGTGAGGACACAACAAAAAGATGGCATTATAAAGCAGGAAGGAGGGCTCTCACCAGACATCTAATCTACACTGGCACTTTGATCTTGGACTTCCTAGCTTCCAGAATTGTGACAAATTTCTCTTGTTTATAAGCCACCTAGTCTATGGTATTCTGTTTTAACAGCCTTAGCAGATTAAGACAATTACCAATCATGCTGAAGCAATGTTGAATTATCGAAATGCACATTATCCCAGAACAGAGTTGTCTGCATTTGAATATTTTCTAAAAGTTCATATGTGTATGTTTGATTCAGATTTGACAAATTGGGAATGAACTTGGTTCCTATCCCTGCATCAACACCTGTATACACTTTTTTGCAACCAGATGAGTTTTCCTCTAAAATTTCCTCCAAGAGTCACTGAAAATGAGTATTTGATTAAATACTGCTAAGGGTTTCTTGATGTGCAAAGTAAGAGAAAATTTCATTATCTTCAAAACTATCTTTACAT
>NW_026739924.1:0-5707 GCF_022355385.1 Mustela nigripes | reverse complement strand
CAGCATCTCATATTTAATATCATCTGATAATATCCCTTAGATTTTTGGACCATATTTAATTTTTGCCATTGAGTATTCCAGGGAATGCTATTTCTAACATAGAGTTGTTGATGCACTTAAAAATAATGGCATTCAAAATTATTGTGAGCTGGTGCTACTTAAGGCGAACCAGTGCAAAACTGCATAAATGTATATGTATAAGAAAGTATATGCCCTTCCCAGTCTTTGATCCTACATTCTCTCCTAGATACTTACCCATATCTCTCTCTCTCTTCTCAGCAAAATGTCTGAAAAGATTTTCTTATATAACTGTTTCTATTTCCTTACCTCCCATTCAGACCTTGACTCAATGGCCTTCACCCCCATGGCTCTTCTAAAATTTCTCTTGCTGAGACCAACAATGGCTCCTTGGTTCTCCTCCTTTGTCTCTGACCATTCCCTCCTGTCTCACTGACTGGCTCCTCTCCTTATGCCCTTCCCGTGGGTTCTGATCATTCCAGAGCTCTCTGCTCAGACTCTATACTCTCCCTCTACCAACCTCTCTAGATGGACACATCTACCTCCGTGGTTTCAACAATCATTCCGGAAATTTCTATTTAGTTGGGGTCCACTCTCTGGAGCTTTACATTCGTATGTCATTACCTACTTGACCTTATCTCAATTTTCACAAAAGCACCTCGGACTCAGAATGGCACCATTCTGTGATTGTGGTCAAGAAGCATGAACATCATCCTAAATTCTTTACTTTTACCACTTCCTTTAAATCTACCACTGAAAACTGACAATTCTCTGTTCTAAATATCTTTTGAATCTTCTCCAGTTCCTTCTCTTGTCTTCCCTTCTCTTGCCCTAACTTATCTTTGGATCTCTTCTCCATGGACTATTGCAATAAAGCATTCAGTGCGGAGTTCTTTTCAAGTTCCTGTCCTCACCCCTCTCATACTCTAATCCTTCACTACTGTCAGCATGACCTTGTGTCCATCTGTGCCTTTGTCTCTTTATCTCACAGACATACCCCTCTCTCATGAAATACACAATGAACACTTTTTTCTTTTACAGAAGATCCAGGGATTTCACGTGTTCTCTGCTTCTGTGTCCCGTTTCATCTGCCATTTCTTCTTCATACCCCAAAAACAGTTCTTCAAAAAAGATGTGCCCAGATTTTCTTCCAAGCTTGAGATCATTTCTTCCAACTTGTCTGCTGGGCAAGCTTCAAATCTTACCCAACTACTCAAGTGTTCCTCCCCTGAAAAACCTTATTTTATTCTTTGGGAAAATTAAGACATTACACCCGATGCTCCCTAAGCAACTTATGCATGTTCACATCACAATGATTGGTTGTTCCAATATCTGCCCTCCTTACTAGCATATAAACTCTTTGTCTTTTCATCTTTGAATCTCCAGTATCAAAAGGATCAAAAAAGCACAGTATCAAAAAAGGATTTCCTGAATTATTACTTGAGTGAAGTAATGAATGAAAACTAGGTCCCCTATGAATATAATGTTAATAGCTACCTATTTGTTATTGAGTTAAAAACCACATTTAAGTAATATTGATATAATGAGATTATAAAGAAAACTGTCACTTGATTTTACAAATCAATTTGCTTTGCTTTCCCATTTTGTGTTGTAATAAAATTTGACTTTGTATAGCAATAAAACTTAATTATTGCTGGGGTGCCTGATGGCTCAGTCAGTTAAGCATGCCCACTGGGGAGTCTGATTCTCTCTCTACCCCTCCCCTCACTCCTGCAGTCTTTCTCTCTCTCTCTCTTTCCCAAATAAAATCCTTTAAAAATTTTTTAAAAACATAACTATTGCTTTAAGAAATACTCTTTGTGATTCTGATTCTCTTGGAGGAGGGGGATAGGAGGAAGAGGAATTTACCTTTTTTCTTAACAATTACATATGATATTGAAGGAGAAGATGACTTGAGGCACCTGGGTAGCTCATCCAGTTAAGCATCCAGCTCTTGATTTCAGCTTAGGTCATGGTCATGAGATCAAGCCTTAGATTGGGCTCTGTGCTCAGTGTGGAATCTGCCTGGGATTCTCTCTCTCCCTCTCCCTCAGCCCCTCCTCCTACTCACACATGTTCTCTTGCTATAAGTAAATAAGTAAGTACATAAATAAATAAATGAAATCTTTTAAAGAGATTTCCTGTTAGATTTGTAATGAAGGCAATAAATTTCTTATTTCTGCATAAACAGGCTTGGACTGCAGAAATAGGAAATTTCTGTATCTTTTTTGTGGGCTATCTAATGACTCAAACTATAGTAAATAACAGCACTGAAGTCTTATTAAATTATGCTGATCAGTGCTTTAAAAGCCTGAGTTTGTTACTATGAATGCTCTTGTTTTCAGCTGGGCAGAAATCACAGAACTTACAAAAGAGCTGTCTGGATAGACTGTGGTATTCATGCAAGAGAATGGATTGGTCCTGCTTTTTGCAAGTGGTTTGTAGAAGAAGTAAGTTAAACTCTTTATTCAATGTCCATTTCAACTAACTATTGCTTCCCATGTGTTTTCATTCTGCTCAAGAAGCAAAACTAGGAACTTAAACCCGGGAATACCTGATTGAATGATAACACCTTGATTTTGGTGGGTTACTTTCATGGTCTGAAGATTCCTCATTACTCTGGCTCAGTTCCCCCTTGCATCTGCCCTCAGAGGGTGGAGTTACCAACCCTCATTGAAAGAAAGGAAAAGAGTTTCAGAGCATTTAAAAATTTGTGGACAAATTAGGAACCAGTCAGGCAGCTGATTTATGACAAAAGGCAAAATATCTAAATTATGGTGCTCCAGAACAGTTTCCAGAGCGTGCCTGGTCATACAAGGAGATTTTCTGTCATTCTCAGTGCAGGTCATCAGCCACCTTATGTAGAGGCCTAAGGTCAAGTGGGCAGCATCCACTTTCCAGCACACGTTGGCAAGTTCGTCCTTCACTTGAAGGCAGTGTGCCTTCTCTGCCATCATCTTCCTCTCTAGGTGTTTGATGTGTTTTTCGCAGAACTTAGGCTCTGCCTCGAGCTTTAGGCAGAACTTCTGAATCTCACTTTCCAGGAGGGTGTTTCACAGGTGAAAAGTAACTTGCTCAGCTTGGTGGATTGTTGTGTTTCCTGGGAGCTCTTCATTCCCCTGACATGCCTTCTTCAGTGCCCTGGACGACTTTCCATCTTTCAGGGGGCTCCCGCCTGAGGGCACATGATCAGTGGAGGAGGAGCCAGTCTCCAACCGCCTCCTTGAGCCCCCTCTTTCCAGATGGTCTCTAAGGAGCTCTAGCAGATGCATCACCTCAGTAGGATCTGGCTGAGGGTGTGTGTTGGCACTGGCCCTCACCAGAGGCCTGCCATGGCACAGCTCCCTCAGGAAGCTCTGGCCGGCCCACCTGCCCTGCCCTTTCCTGCACTCTCTGTCCACAGCTGCCAGTGTCCTGAACCAGCGGGTCTGTACTTCCCTGCAGATCAGGGCTGTCCTTGAAGCCTTCTGGTATTTTCCTCGCAGGGGTTCTCCATCATCCTGGCTGCTCAAGAAATGGGATTTTCATCAGTCAGTTGGTGTGGGCTCTTCATCAACAGCCTTTGCCGCCTCCCTTCAGCAGTTGCAAGAAAAAAATTCCAGAATGGAAAGCTAAATAAATCTACAATAGGACATCAAATCATTTTCCATAAATGTAAAGTTGATTAATTGAATATATCCAACAATCAGAATTGTAAATCTGTTCTGTGTGAAAGACCTTATTAAGAAGACACGAATAAAATCTATCAACTGGGAGAAAGTATGTGCAAACCACGTACCTGATAAAGAACACCTGTCTGAAGCACGGAAACTTAGAATTTGACCCCCAAATAAGCATGCATACAGTTAGCAAAAGGAAAATAAAAATCTCCAACATTTACCAAAGAATATACAGATGGAAGTCGAATAAAAACTTGCCATTGGAGCAATTCAAATGAAAATTCCAGTGAGCTCTCACTGCGCACCTATCACAGTGCGCCAGAGAGGGGGAGAGAGACCCCACTACCAAATGCAAGGCAGGATGTGGAATGACTGGATCACTCCCGCATTGCAGTTGGGAATGGAAAATGATAGAGCTGACTCTTGAAAACAGTTAACAGTTTCTTTTCATTTCAAAGCCGTGAGTTCAATTCCCGTTAACATGCAATGTAATATCAATTTTAGGTATCCAATATAGTGGCTCAACCCTTCCACACAGATTCTGTGAAAACTAGGATTGCTACCACCATATGAGCCAGTCATGGCACTATGGCATTTATCTTAGAGAAATCAAAACTTAACGTTTGCTCCAAAGCCTGTAGGGGAATGTAGCTGTGTCCTTATGAAAGTAGTGGGGCTGCCAAGGGGATAGAAGTGACTGGAGTGGTTGGATATTGACACTTGACAGATCAGTAAGTGATAAACTCATCTTGCTTCTTTAAAGGCCCCTTCCCCTTAATGGTGGTCCTGAGGAAGAGGAGAAAAGGAATGTCAATGATTTCAATCACTTTAAACCTGCCAAGCATTAGAACACCAACTATTCCACACTAATTCACTCTCGTTTTAATGCTCAGTGTCCCAAAGCAGACAGGAGGTGTCTGGTCCAAGACGGGTTGCAGGGAGTGTCCCTTCCACAGGCGATCTTCCCTCCAGCCCAGAAGTCCAAACACCGGGTCCCAGGCTTTAAACTCATCTAATTTCTGTGTCTTCTCTAGGGACACCAGGGAACTTCTAGGCTCTTACTCTGCATTTTAGGAGGCTCTAAGAACTGGTTCTAGTGCTCTCAGCCAACTTGTACCACAGGCCAGTTGTCTCTGCCTACATGTGCCAAATATTGGCTTAGGTGGATCAAATTAGGGCATGTTGTCTCAGAGAGATACATAACGAACAAAATAGAGGTCGTCTTTCTTACATTGTTTAACCTAATCGCTCAGTAGTTCCTACCATCGCATGTCTTCCCTGGAATTTCAACCCCAGGAGAGGGGGGTGGGTAAGAAGCCCAAATTGTGGCATCACACTTGTGTCTTTCTTGAATGATTTCCGTAAAGAAAAGGGCTTAAAACAACAAAAAAACTGATAACCTGATATGGTTTCTGTGGGCCAGGCATGTAGTTGCATCTAGCCAGGGACCTGTGTCTCAGGATCTCTCACAAGGCTGCAGTCAAGATGTCATGTGGGTCTTCAGTCATCTCCAGGCTTGTTGGGGGCAAATCTGCTTGTGTGCTCACTAGGGAGGCTCTTAGCAGCCAGAGGTCCTCCACTGCGGTGAGCAAGAAAGATTCATTCCTTGCCACATGGGCCTCTCCATCATACAGCCCACAAGGAGCAGGCGGCTTCCCTCGAAACCAATGGTGAGGGAGTGAGAGCAAGCCCAAGAGAAGACCAGTGTCTTTGTCTATGTGCCTCAGAAGTGACATCCTATCTCTTTTGCAGTATACTGTCCTTTCGAAGTGAGGCAGTAGTTCCTCACTCTAATCCAGTGGTACAGTACGGAACACAAAACGATGTGTACCCAAGAAGGAAAATTTTGGAGACCCTGAAAGGCTGCCCTCCGTGCTTTGGTGGGACTTTACCTCAGGTAGCCATCACAATAAACTTTGCTTCCAAACTAGAACGTGACCTAGGAGAAAATTTTGTCAAGCCCTTTGGGATCCTTACAGCAGCTTGCCTAGAAGTTCCTTGCACAAGGGAAGGGTGCCTGTGTGGCTTAG
>NW_026739923.1:42084-47175 GCF_022355385.1 Mustela nigripes | reverse complement strand
ATATGGAAGATAATGGATCATTGCCTTCACCAGATTACTGATAACTGGTCCATATCTGATAGGAATTACCAAGTATTCATGTGGGAAGTTAATATTCTCAATTCCTTTTATCACTTGGGGAATTCCATCTACAAACAGAACATCATGTCAGTAATCCTTCAATCTTGTTGCTTTCAAGTTCCTAGTTACCCAAGTAAACGGCTAGCCCACTGGCCCTAAATCAGTGCAAATTTGTGTCCCAGACTGTATTTCAGAAAAGAGAACAAGTGTGCAGTTTGAGATTATGTCCATTAAGAATATTTTCCTTACAAGTGTCATTAGGAAGTAAATCTGTGTTGGACTAGAATGCTGCTATAGCAGTCCATTTCCTGCCAGTGCTCATATCTATACATAAAGCACCATCCATAAACTTGGCACAATTTATTTTTTTCTCAGAAACTAAAATGTTAAGATTCCAATCTTATCTCAAAACATCTATGCTAAATATCCATTTCATGACCGTCCAACTTTGATAATATTTTTGGTACTGTTTTTCCCCACTGAATTTCTCAAATTCAGAAGGAAAACAAACTTTGAAAGAGTATTTTGTACTCTAAAGACCATTTTGTTGTAATCCATTATGACATGGTAGTAATGAGTGAGAAGTGATGATGTAAATAATTATTGATAATTATTGTGCTCCCTCTGATTCATTAGCTTTTTGCAGTTACTTCAAAGTTACTTTTTGCAGTTACTTACTTCTTCACACGTCCACTATATGGTTAATTGTCAGGTCAAAAAGAAAGTTCAATCTTCCTAAAATTATGCATAGGTAAACATATTTAATGTAAATATATTTCACTGGTTGTGTAGGACACATGATCAACAGAAATATGGTCATGGACAAAGATTGACACAATGTTTGTTTTTATTCATTTCCATAAAAGTACTACATACATTAAAAGACAAAACTCATAAATGTATGGCACAATATCACTCTTTCATAATGAAGGGGATAACTCAAGGTTATAAAATTCACTACATAAAAACAGAAGGTATAAACCCATATTTGCTAACCATTTCAAATATTAATAACAAATTTAGGAAGATTCTAATTAATTAATGCATACATTATATTCCTATTGAGAAGAAAGTTATATCTTAAAGTTATATCTTAAAATAATAATTGCTTTCCCCCTTTATGTTTTTAATTTATTATGTTTTTTCCATCACTGTACATGACTAGTTTTTGATGTGTGTTGCTCCATGATTCATTGTTTGCATATAATCCTCAGTGCTCCTAGCTGATTTGAAAATTTACATTCACATAAAAATCCAAGGGATAGTCAGTGGTGGAACTAATCTTAATAGTGCTACTGTGGTGGATACAGGGCAATATGCATTTCTCAAAGCCCATTAACCTTTGTGACACAAATAATGAATATTCACACATACAAATTTTAAAAATTTAGGAGGTCAAGGGATCCATGATGAATTATAGACTGTGATTAAAGAATCATACTGCATTACAAATATATGACATAATTTTAATGATGAGATGAGGATAAAGTTGCTGGCCTAAGTAACTTTAGAAAGCAGCTTTTTGGCTGGAAAATATAAGAATAAATACAGAAGGCAGTCTTGTTGGTAATGTCATTTCTAATAGAGAGATAGGGTTACAATCTTGAAAATTGAGTTGGTGCATATTGGGCTGGAATAAATTAAACTAAATTCATGGCAGAGCATGAGAGACTGTGAACTCTGAAAAACAAACTGAGGGTTTTGGCAGGGGGATGGCTTGGAGGTTGGGTGAGCCTGGTAGTGGGTATTAAGGAGGGAACGTATTGCATGGAGCACAGGGTGTGGTGCATAAAAAATGAATCTTGGAACAGTGAAAAAAATTAACTTAAAGAAAATAAAGTAAATGCGTGGAAAATGGTGGAGACCATCACATTTCTCAGTATTGAAAATCATGTGGTATAAAATTAGAGTTGGGCCATCAGTATGAACTCTTATTTATTTATTTATTTATATTTTGATTCCAATTTACTTATTTTTTTGGTCTTGTATCATATATATTTATTTTTTTCTTTTTAAATTTTTTTTATTGTTCCAAGTTTCATTTATGCACTACACCCAGTCTTTAGATAGTATTGATGCAGATGAGTAGATGCAGAAACAATAATAAATTTGTATGTAAACATGCTCCTGTCTTTGTGTGTGCTTGTGTGTGTGTCTGTAGTTGTTTGTTGAGAGAGTCTAGAAGTAGTGACACCTCAGTAGCAAATGATACATCTAGAAATTCTGGTTTCTAATTACATTATTTAGCAAAAAGAAACAGGAATCACTGCACAAATGGCTGGTTCTAGGGTTGGGCAAAAGACATCCAAGATGATCCTGCAGAATCTTACAGTAACAGAAAGTAAGGGGGGGGGGTCCTTAGTACACAAATAAAAACATGGGACGTTTTAAAAGGACACAGGAATCATTTGGAAAGACCTCTAAATGACCCAACGTGGAAAAATTTAAGCAAAAAATAAAGAACATAGTATTGTATTGTAACTCAAAGTATAAAATAAATATCAAGTCCATAATACATAATTATTTAAGAAATAAATAAACAGAGAGGGGAGACACATTTTCTGTACAGAAGAATTCTGAATAATTTATGTAGATACCTTTCAACCTCAAGAAAGTAGAACTTAACCCCTTGAGTATGAAATGATCTTAGTGAACTATTTGTAAAGAAGATTTTTATGGAAGGTATAATGAGAGGTAATAGAGAAACCTGGAAAACACTACCTCAGCCAGATGACCATAGTTTATATCATCAATGATAAGTCATGTTGGTCATATGAACTTGCTGATGTCATGTGATGAAAAGGTCTCCTTATCTCTCTGATTTTTCTCAAAACCCACACTCAGTTTAACCAGGATAAAAGGATCAAACAAAGCCAAATTTAAGGACATTCTGTACAATACCTCACCAGAGCCCCTCAAAACACAAGACCATCCAAAACAAGAAAAGTCTGAGACACTGAGTCAAAAGATGCCTGGAAGACATGAGAATTAATGCTGTGTCCTGGACAGAATCCGGAGACAATAAAAGGACATTAGAGGAAAAAATGTTTGCGAAATCTGAATTAAGTGTGGAGTTTAGTTAGTAGTAATATACCATTCTTTGCTTCCTTTGCTGTGACAAATATTCCATAGTAATGTAAAGTGTTAACAGCATGGGAAACTTAGTAAGGGGTATGTAGGAACTCAAAGTACTATCTTTGTAATTTTTCTGTAATATAAAACTATGAGGAAGGAAAAAGTTTATTTAAATAAAAGTAAAAGGGGTGCCTGGCTGGCTAAGTCAGTAGAGCATGTGATTTTGGGGTTGTGAGTTCAAGCTCCATGTTCAGGGTGGGGCTTACTCAATAAACAAACAAACAAATGTAATGAAAATATATTTAGGAAGGGGAAATTAGCACCAGGCAGACTAGTTTTTTTTTTTAAATTCAGTATAGTTCAACACTTTGAGAGCCCATCCCAACATGCCCATTCTGAAGCATATATATATATATTTTAAGGTTTTATTTATTTATTTGACAGGCAGAGATCACAAGTAGGCAGAGAAGGAGGCAGAGAGAGAGAGAGAGAAGGAAGCAGGCTCCCTGTTAAACAGAGAGCCTGATCCTGGGATCATGACCTGAGCTGAAGGCAGAGGCTTTAACCCACTGAGCCACCCAGGTGTCCCTGAAGCATATATTTCTGTTCCTGACACCCAGCAATTATTCTAGGGACTGTCAAAAAAAGAAAAACAAGACAAAACACAATCATTTCCTAAAAAATGAAAAATATTTTGCAACTTCCTGTGTTCAGAATCAAGTCAGAATCTTTGGATGATATCTATGTGCTTCTCTGTAAATGCATTAGGCACCCTTTGATTTATTGTCATCTGTGGAATAAATGGTAAATATAACTACCACTTATGCCTACATGTATAGAGAAAAAAATGAAGAGGAAAGAGGATATATGATACAATAAGTAATGAAAATAACTAACTACATTTATTTTTATTTTTAGATTTGATCAGAAATCTATGGCTTGACTTTGTCCAGGTTTACTGGGACATTCTGAGGCTCCTAAGATTGGTCTCAATCACTCATGGTAGCTTCTTATATCCATCAATTTCCAATGTCCAATGTGTCCAATATCATGTTTACTAGCCACTACCATTAGATGTAATACTTAGATTACCTTTAAGAATCCAGAATTTTTTCTTCTTCACCATATAGCAACCTCTCTATTTCCCTTGATATTTAGAGTTAATTATCTCAACCTATTTCATAATCCACTTCTTCACCTAGGGACATTTGGAATCTAAAATTAGTGCACATTTTAGGAGTGCTTGGGTGGCTCAGTCAGTTAAGCATCTGCATTTAGCACAGGTCATGATCTGAGGGTCCTGGATCAGGCTCTGTCTCAGCAGAGAGTCTGCTTCTCCCTCGGCCCATCACCCCCACTCATGCTCTGTCACTCTTTCTCTCAAATAAATAAATAAAATCTTAAAAAATTAAATTAGTACACATTTTAGTACTGCTTTTAATTCAACAGAAATACATTATGTCTCTTGGTAGGAATATTTCTCCAATGGGTCCTAAAATGTCTAGAGCACTAGACATAGGAATCTGATATTTTTAAATGAGTCTTTTGGAATAAATGGGAGATACCACCCATATCTTTACTTCCTGTTCCTCTAAAAAGTATATTCTGATTATATAGCAACATTATGTGCTGGTCTTATAATTAGAGAAAATAATTGGATAATGGAGAATAGCTTGTTAGCTGAAGTAGTATTATTTTTAGATTTGATCAGAAATCTTAGCTGAAGTAGTAGTGGTAATTCAACAGACGATTCCACTTTATAAAGTTATTTCTTCTAAGTAGTTGGGTACTTGAGAAGACAAGGCATCTGGAAAGCAAGTTTGATTTTTTTTTCTCAATTTTTCAAAGAAGCAATAGATACATGTTAAGGGCTAACCATGTGGCAGAAGCAGGTATTTTGATTGTGTGAATAACCTGTTAGTAAAAATTGCTTATGATTTCAGGCTCTGTTTCCAG
>NW_026739923.1:0-39084 GCF_022355385.1 Mustela nigripes | reverse complement strand
AAATAAATAAATAAGAGTTCATACTGATGGCCCAACTCTAATTTTATGCCACATGATTTTCAATACTGAGAAACGTGATGGTCTCCACCATTTTCCACGCATTTACTTTATTTTCTTTAAGTTAATTTTTTTCACTGTTCCAAGATTCATTGTTTATGCACCACACCCAGTGCTCCATGCAATATGTTCCCTCCTTAATACCCACTACCAGGCTCACCCAACCCCCAAGCCATCCCCCTGCCAAAACCCTCAGTTTGTTTTTCAGAGTTCACAGTCTCTCATGCTCTGCCATGAATTTAGTTTAATTTATTCCAGCCCAATATGCACCAACTCAATTTTCAAGATTGTAACCCTATCTTTCTATTAGAAATGACATTACCAACAAGACTTCCTTCTGGATTTATTCTTATATTTTCCAGCCAAAAAGCTGCTTTCTAAAGTTACTTAGGCCAGCAACTTTATCCTCATCTCATCATTAAAATTACGTCATATATTTGTAATGCAGTATGATTCTTTAATCACAGTCTATAATTCATCATGGATCCCTTGGCCTCCTAAATTTTTAAAATTTGTATGTGTGAATATTCATTATTTGTGTCACAAAGGTCAATGGGCTTTGGGAAATGCATATTGCCCTGTATCCACCACAGTAGCACTATTAAGATTAGGTCCACCACTGACTATCCCTTGGATTTTCATGTGAATGTAAATTTTCAAATCAGCTAGGAGCACTGAGGATTATATACAAACAATGAATCATGGAGCAACACACATCAAAAACTAGTCATGTACAGTGATGGACAAAACATAATAAAAAAAGTTTTTAAAGATACCTAGGACACAAATGATGGTTTGCACAATTTGTCTATGTTTAATTAATAAGAAGCTGCCAAACTGCCTGCTGTACTGTTTTCCATCCTCGTGAGCAATAAACAAGAGTTCCTATTGCTCTACCACCTCACCAATATTTGATATTCTCAGGTTTTTAGGGTTAAGCCATTTTATAGGTATGCCATTACTTTTTGAGATTCATTTTTTTGTAATTAAATAAGGTTATAGTCAAGGGTCTTAGCCATCCCCTAGTAAAGGGACACATGTGTACTCAAAACTTGGCCTATGTGGTACACTTTATCAGAATTTAAATTTATAGGAAAGGGAAAAATGTTTGGAAATGCTTGGAGTTCACATATTACATATGCAGCCTTCAATGAGACTGAATTCTGATGGCAGACTCTTCTACAGTTCTACAGTACAAAATTTTGTACGTGTAAACAGCAATTGGGATTCTTTAGTTTCTACCCAATTGTAAGGCTGGTTCCCTAGTTTTTCTACCCATTCATGTGCTTTATAAAGCCCTCTAATAAATTTCACTTGCTTACATTAGTCAAAGTAATTTTCAATGTTTTATGAACAAATAAACCTAACTTGTATACAGTAGTCACCCTTTGTTCACAGAGGTACATTTTAAGACTTCCAGTTTATATCTAAAACTGCAGATAGTACCAAACTCTGTATGTCCTGGTCTTTCTCTTATACATGTACACCTATAATAAAACTTTATTTATAAATTAGGCATATTAAAATATTAAAACAAAGTAAACATAGTAAAATATTAAAACAAAATCTTAATAATGAAGTAGAGCAATTATAATATACTGTAATAAAAGTTATATGAATGTGGTCTCTCTGAAAATATCTCATTATCCTGTACTTACCCTTCTTCTTATGATGATATGAGGTGATAAAATGTCCATGTGATGAGAAGAAGTGAGGCGAATGACATAGGCATTGTGACATAATGCTAAGCTACCACTCATCTTCTTTTATTATTATTATTATTAACAGGTAATGTATTTTTTCAGGGGTACAGGTCTGTGATTTATAAGTCTTATTAATACCCTATGCTCATTTCAACACATAACTTCCCCAATGTCCATCACCAAGTTACCCCATCCCACCACCTCCCTCCTCTCCAGCAAAACTCAGTTTGTTTCCTTAAGATTAAGAGTCTCTTATGGTTTGTCTCCCTCCCCGGTCCCATATTATTTAATTTTTCTCTCCCTTACCCTGTGATCTTCTTTTGTTTCTCAGATTCCTCATATTAGTGAGATCATATGATAATTGTCTTTCTTTGATTGATTTATTTTGCTTAACATAATATCTTCTAATTCCATCCACGTTGTTGCAAATGGCAAGATTTGGGGTTTTGATGGCTGCACAATATTCCAATGTGTATATAATACATCTTCTTTATCCATTAATCTGTTGATGAGTGGATCTTTCATTCCATCTAGGCTCTTTGCATAGTTTGGCTATTACAGACATTGCTGCTATAAACATTGGGGTGCATGTGCCCCTTCGGATCACCACATTTGCATCTTTAAGGTAAATACCCAGTAGTGCAATTGCTGGGTCATAGGGTGGCTCTATTTTCAGCTTTTTGAGGAACCTCCATGCTTTTTTCCAGAGGAACCTCCATACTTTTTTCCAGAGTGACTGCACCAGCTTGCATTCCCACCAACAGTGTAGGAGGGTTCTCTTTTCTCCACATCCTCGCTAACACCTGTCATTTTCTGACTGGTTAATTTTACCCGTTCTAACTGGTGTGAGGTGGTATCCCACTGTGGTTTTGATTTGTATTTCCCTGATGCCCAGGGATGTTGAGCACTTTTTCATGTGTCTGTTGGACATTTGGGTGTCTTCTTTGCAGTTTTTCCCATTCATCTTCTGATGCTATGTCAGAAGGACGATCATCTACTTCTGGACCACAATCAAACACAGGTACCCAAAACCATGGAAAGTGAAACTGTGAGTAAGGAGAAAACTACTGTACACTCAATTAAACAAATGAAAAAATAATACTTATAGATGGAGTGAGGAGGATAAAATAATAATTCATCTATTGGAAATATTGGTATGGAGCAAAGAAAATCTATTTAATTCTAGACCACATATCAGAATAGTACAAAAAAACATTTTGTCCTATAAGAAAAATATCAAAGTAGCCTTTGATAAAGGGATTTTTGGTTGGTTTTGTAAGAATTAGAAGAGAAGCTTATTTTTATTAATAGTAGGTTATATACCAGAGTACTTGAATCTACCATTCCCCATCCTGCTGCCTATTTGCCCTCTCCTTTTCTAACCTTACAAGTTGCGTACACTCTAAGATTACTGGGATTTTTCAGAATTGATTAGCTATTTCAATATCTCAATAGAAGTAGGCAACTCACATTAAACATCAAATCTTTTACAACATCCTTTCACTTCTGCCTTCTGCATCTTCCCCTTAACATTATAATTTAACCTCCTGGTACACAAATAAAAGATATACAATACAAGTGAACCCTTCCCCCCCCCAGCAATCTTTTCTGTTGGTTTTTTTGTTTTGATTTTGGTTTTGGTTTTTTTTGATATTTGAATTGCCTACAAATTGCATTTGAAAGAACAACCTAAATTTTAAAATTATAGGTAACAACAAGACAATAAATATCACACTCCAAATGTAACTAACTTCATTATAATTACAACACCAATTCAACAGATATTTAGAAAACAAAAATATCACATATAACTAAAATATCAAATACAAAGCAAATAAAAATTTTGTACATGTAAACAGCAATTATCAAAGAAAAAGATGATCCAGTACAAACTGGCAAATGTAATTTGAAACATCCAGTGCAATTTTTTTCCCCTCAAAATAAAACATTGGTATGAAAGACTTTACCTTTGTAGATTTGGATGCTCAATTTTTAGAACACTGGATATGAAATATCTTTATCTCTTTGACATGATAAGAAGCCAATAGCAATCAATATTAAAAATAAATACAATCAAGATATAAACACCAATAATTCATTGAGTTAAACTCATGATGGCACACGCAAAAAAATCTTATACCGTGATTTCTAGTCAAGAATTATGGGCCCCAATTAAGTCACTGTGAATAGATTTATAAAAAATTAAATATTATAACTCAGAAATCGTCCTGCTTTGGGTTGACACTTCTAAGAGACTGCTAATTCCAAGATCATCTTCCTACCAAAGAAATTTTTCTGCCCATGATCTAAAGAGGCCCAGTCTCATATAGCTGTACCTACATAGAGTAGGGAGTATAATATGTTGATAAGTTTTACTGATACTGAATATCTAACACTGCTCTTAAGGAGAGAGAAGGATTGCTATTACTCCTTCCATTACCCTTTCCATTTGGTCATCTGTGAGATGGTCAACTTAAGGATCCTTAAGTGACTCAAACTTGACACCATGTTAAAAGTGATTCAGGATGAAATTATCAATAAGCCCATTAATGAGGAAGTCATAAAAAATGGAATTAATGTAAAGCTTTTTTCTTCCACAGGATTTTCCCCAAAGCTTGCTTGACATCCTTGTTTCTTAGAGAATAGATCAGAGGGTTTAACATGGGTGTGACCAGTATGTAAAATACTGAAGCCACTTTACGAAGTTCAGGATTGCTTGGTGGTGTGAGATACACGAAGGAAACAGTCCCATAGAGTAAACTTACCACTCCCAAATGGGAACTGCAGGTGGAGAAGGCTTTCTTTCTCCCTTCACTGGAGGGAATCTTCAAGACTGTGGTCACAATGTACATGTAAGACACTACAATAACAACTATTGTAGGCAAAATAATGAAGGCAGCCAAACTGAGAGATACCATCTTATTGACAGAGAGATTGGAACAGGAGATCTTCTCAATTTGGTAAGAATCACAGTAGAAGTGATCAATGATTCGGGAAGCACAGAAAGACACTGAGAATGTTACGCTGACTTGGAGGATGGAACTGAGCCAGCCACAGAAATAGGAACCAGCCACCAGCTGAGTGCAAAGGTGTTTTGACATGTGGACACTGTAAAGAAGAGGATTGCAAATGGCGATGAAGCGGTCATAGGCCATGGCTGCCAGGATGAACCCTTCTGTTACAATGAAGAGGGCAAAAAAGAAACACTGGGCAGCACACCCCACAAAGGAGATAGTCTTTTTCTCAGACAGGAAGTTGACCATGGCTTTTGGGGCAATAACAGTGGAGTAGGAGAGATCAATGAAGGACAGATTGCCTAGAAAGAAATACATTGGTGTATTCAGCTGGGAGTCAGTCACAATGATTGCCATCATACTAATGTTCCCCAAAAGGACCATGCCATAGACCAGCAGGAACAGGAGAAAAAGGAGAAAGTGGAGCTCTGGATGGACCCTGAAGCCTACAAGAATGAAGTCAGTTACATCTGAGTGGTTGCCTGCTCCCTTGTCGCTCATGCCAAGAACCTGCTAAGAGGTACAAGACAAGATTAAAAATTGAACTTCCTATCTATTTCCTGATATCATAAAATATCATTTTCTCTTATGGAAGATATTGGAATCTGTGTTACCATCACCTACTTGCCAGCTAATTGTGTTAGGTATGATTTCTGGTGTCCTTTTCTAGAACCTAAATCTAAGGAATGTTGTGATTGCCCAGCA
This sequence comes from Mustela nigripes, assembly GCF_022355385.1. Classification (NCBI taxonomy): domain Eukaryota; kingdom Metazoa; phylum Chordata; class Mammalia; order Carnivora; family Mustelidae; genus Mustela; species Mustela nigripes. The sequence continues at coordinate 33,605 of NW_026739923.1, read as the reverse complement.
GCACATAACACATAAGTTAACTAACTCATAGTTTTCTAATGTGACTCACCAAATCCAGTGTTCTTCCCATTATGGCACATGTGACATCAATGCATAAAGCATTATTTCTTTATACCTGTTTAGCTCTTCACTTTATTTTCATGATGTTAAATATATCTGAAGGTTTTTGAGATATAGAAGTATTCATTCTAATTTTTAATTATCATTTCAAATTCATTTTATTTTTGATAATGCTTCCAATTTAAAATAGAACGATCTAATTAAAGACTGATTTAAAGTTCCATGAAGTGACATTAGACCCAAATAGAGGATAATATTGAGAGTTAATGTTATCAAGAGATTCAGTTTGGTATCCAAAATAAAAACCTTGAAAAATAGAATGCATCATCAGCTTCTTGAAGTAGAAAAGCTCAGCCACACTACCAGGAGGGGAAATCCATGGATTCTATATCTGCACAATCTGTGAAGAAGCCAATTTTATTTTAAACATCTGTGCAAGTGGGTGAAAAAAAAGAAACTTCAAAATATTGTATTGACTAAAAATTTTAGAAAAGTAATTATGATGTCTCCATTTAGAAAGAGACCCATAAACATATTAAAACTTTCAAATGGTTATTTTGAATCTGTGACACAGCAGAATAGTATGATTTATCTAATACTTTGGAAACTTTGTTTTCTGCAATACTGTGGCACAGCTATTTCTGTTGTTCAGATTTTAACACCAATTATGACTTAAATCACCCAACAGAGAGGACAGCCTGTGCAGCTTATCAAAAGCATCAAATGATCTAAGAAGTATTCATTTTTGACTTGGCACATATGGCAGAATAGCCATATTTTGCTCTCCTCCTCCTTCAGGCAATCGACTGTCTGTGTTCTTCATCCTCTGTCCTCGTTCTTCGGCTCCTACTGCTCTCAGCCCATCTTCTTCCTCATCATCACATATTAACTTTTCTAAAAATGTTAGCAAATTGGTGCACAAGAAAATAAAACTGGCAGCAGTTCAGTGGTAGTATCCTTAGATCTCTTCTTTACCCCACTGCTCCCATGGAAAACAGGAATCCACTGAAATAATCCTAATTAAATTTATTTTTGAAAAAAGCACTAAGTGCCCATGTTAACTTGTACAAGGGTGTTTACATTTAAATATTGTAAAACTAGGTTTAAAGGAATAAAGATTTAACAGGGGAGTTTTGGGCATCAGACATCAGATATTAAGTGGGTGATAGAAAAGGAAAAAGAGAGATTTTAGAGAAAGGTAGAAGGCCTTGTCAACACTACCAAATTCACATCATACAACTGGATAATCAAGCAGTATTTTAGCAGAAAATCTTCTTTGTTTTATTTATAGCTCACACTGTTATTAACCAAATTACATTTATTGTATGAAACTGTATCAGCCAGTATGCAGTGACAGGAAATCATTGTTTTGAGATCATTATCATTTTTAGAGACTAATGTGTATTCATCCAATCATTAAGTCACTGAACACCGTGGGACACTTAGTGTATACCTGCCAAAATATAGGAATACACAAGTATCAGAAAGGAGCTTTTTCCCAAAGTATGAATGCATTGCATTTTCTTCTTTGCCAACATTTTATTATGAAATAACCCGGAGGTTGTGATTTGCCCTTCAGGAAAAGGGACATGCGTTTTTTGAGGTGCATACTAACTTCTTTTTATAATTTGTAAAAGTAAATGTTATCAATCAGAAAATAAGTGTCATGCATGAAGGCACACAGACATACTCATGAATGACTCATTATTTGACTGAAATAAACATAAATTTATCTCATCTCTTACCTGAATATTCCTTTCTTTACTTTTCTTGAATAATTCTCTAATGGTAGATGCAAGGACACCAAAGATATTGTGCTTAATTCTAGAAATACAAACAAGTTTATACAACTGTATGAAGGAAATGAAAAACAATGTCAAAATTAAACATTTTTTTAAAATTAATACTTCAAACAAGACATAAAATCTTGTTTTGAAACACAGTTTCATTCTGTTTTAGGCTCTGCTTGTAGATTAATAACACCACATTCTTCAATTAAGAGTATCTTTTTGGGGGCACTCAGGTGGCTCGTTGGTTAGACTTCTGCCTTCAGCTCTGGTCATGATCTTGGTGTCCTAGCGTCCGTTGCACATCAGGCTCCCTACTCAACTAGGAGCCTGCTTCTCCCTCTCCCTGCCACACCCCTGCTTGTGTTGGGACTTTCTCTCTCTCTCTGTCAAATAAATACATAGAATCTTAAAAAATATATATTTTATCTCAATAGTGTTCCTGATAATCCCCTATAAATTTGTACCTTTGTAGAGATAAGAGGATGAAGTAGGTGTTCTAGTGAGCCCTCTTCCAACCCAATGAATGTTTCCTCATAAAAACTGATGTGAAAATGCAGCTGAGCCTGTAGAGCTGCCCTGCACGAGCATGAGATATCTCACAGGCCTTGGATTGAGGGAAATGATGGCAAATGGGAATTTAAGCAAAGCGAAGATAAAATCACCAGTGAATAGTAGAGTCCCTGATGGCCTGGGGAGTGCAGCAGAGGAGTCCTGGTGCCCTTTGTTAGCTCTACTGAAAACATTTCAAGCAATTACACCATGGATTGCATAGAAAAGGGCCCCTCAGAAAGAAGTAAGAATAAGTCAATTATAGGATAACAATAGTAGGCTCCACCTTGATCCCATGAGGACCACATAGAACAGACAAAGAGATGAATTATATTACTCTTATTACTCACCTTGAATTAACTCTAGGTCTCTTTTCACATTTTCTATTAGAAAACTTGTTTTAAGTTTGAGATAATATATTTTATATATTTCCATACCTGTTTAATTTGCTGCCCTCAGCAGTCACATTGAATTTATCTACTGATACTTTTACCTGACACCTCATAGTCTTATATAGTCTAGGTTCATTGTCCCTATTTCCTCATCAGATCTTACTCTCTGCTAAATGATTTCTCTTTGTGTACTATACCATAAAATATATTACAGATGAGGTTACCAGTGTATTCATGGCTAATATTAATAATTGAGCCTACTAATAGGTAAGTCTAGTTGAATATAAATGAAAAGTATTATCTCAACACCTTATTATCTCCAGTGACTAAAACTGTGGTTCCAGTTTGATGGTCCAAATACCAGAATGTGCCTATTTTATTGACATGAAAGGAGCAACGAACTTGAAGGAAACAACACATAAAACTACATACAGCCTTCTTACTATACCATATACTGAATTTCAGTTATTAAAAACTTTAGAATAAAATGCACCAGATAAAACACTTAAATAAATTTTTCTTGGGGTATCTGGATGGCTCAGTGGGTTAAGCCTCTGCCTTCACCTTAGGTCATCTCAGGGTCCTGGGATTAAGCCCCGCATTGGGCTCTCTGCTCAGCCTGCTTCCCCATTCTCTCTGCCTGTCTCTCTGCCTACTTGTGATCTCTCTCTCTCTGTCAAATAAATAAATAAAGTCTTGAAAAAATAAAAATAAAAAAAAAATTTCTTTAGCATACACATTGCAAAAATAATGTTTAGAGAACAACCATAAAACCTTGATGTAGTATAGCTCCTGGGAACTGAGATCATCAACTAGGCAATTCTGTTGATCCTGGCTATGCAGTCTTGACTTTGGGCCAGTTGAGGATGATCTTGGCTGCAATAACTAAGGCAGGTTTTCTCTCCTCTGTATGTGTCCTCTCTTGCAGCAGAAAAGTGAAAGCAGAATTGCAGCAGCACTTTTCAGTGTAACAATCCCATTGGCCAAAGTGAGTGACATGCCTGAATCAAGGCACAGGGCCTGACTGGGAGAGCACACACTGCATAGCACAGAGTGTGGGCAAAAGGAGGGGTGAAGAGTTGGGATCATTTCAACATAAGGCTATGTCCCAAAATGGAGTCCTGTTGGTCCTTTCAGAAAGTCGGGCTTTTTTGAAAGGCCTTGCCATGGGTCCCTGGTATACATTCCTCATGTTAATGGGGACAACTTCCCCAGGTTTCAGTTCCTAATCTCAAACTAGTCTGCCACACTTTCCAGTGAATATCTGCTGGATATGTTGATTTTTTTTCTCTGTTCTTGTCTATTAGAAATCCCATTCTTTTATTTCATGGATCACTGGGTGTGGTGCATAAAAAATGAATCTTGGAGCACTGAAAAAATAAAATTAAATTTAAAAAAAAGAAAAAAGAAACCCCATTCTTGATTTGCTCTGTCCCACACAGTGGCCAATAACATTCAGGTCTTGAGACTGTTGGTGGTTTGTTGGTTTGTTCTCACTTTCTTGTACTTGGAGATTCATAGTCTGCACTGCCATCGAAATTTGTTGTAAAACTCTCCCCAAGATTTGGTTTTGCTTTCTAGATATTCTGTCTGTGTTCATGTGGACATTTAGGAAGAGCAAATAATTAAAATGTCACTACTACCAACACCTTCCCATAAGCTTGGGCAGAAATCTGTTAAACATGATGTCTTCTCTGTTATGAGAAATTATTTTTTTTTCTTTTGAGCTGAGAAATGTTAAAAACCCCTCTCTTAGTAACTTTCAAATATACAATACAGTATTATTAACTACAGTCACCATGCTGTACATTATATCTCCAGGACCTATTTATTTTTTAACTAGAAGTCTGTAGCTTTTGAGTATCTTCACCCACTTTGCCAACTCCTTGTATCCCATCTATAGCAACCACTAATCTCTTCTATGTATTTTTGAACTTTTTTCTTTTGAAGATTCCACATGTAAGTGATATTATACGGTATTTATCTTTCTCTGACTTATTTCACTTAGCATAATGTCCTCAAGTTCCATCCATATTGTTGCAAACGGCAAGATTTCATTTTTAATGTCAAAATAATATTTCACTGTGTGTGTATATATATGTAAATATATATGTCATATTTGTTTATATATATATGTGTGTGTGTGTGTGTGTGTGTGTCACATTTTCTTTATCCATTCATCCATTGAAAAACACTTAGGTTGTTTCGATATCTTGACTATAGGAAATAATGATGGAATGAACATGGGGATGCATATATTTTTTTCAATTAGTGTTTTTGTATTCTTCAGATAAATACTCAGAAGTGGAATTGCTGGATCATAATATAATTCTATTTTTAATTTTTTGAGGAGCCTCCATACTGTTTTCCGTAGTGGCTGTACCAATTTACATTCTCACCAACAGAGCACAATGGTTCCCTTTTCTCCACAGACTTGTCAACTCTTGTTTTTTCTTGTCTTTTTTTTTTTTTTCAAAGATTTTATTTATTTATTTGACAGAGAGAAATCACAAGTAGGCAGAGAGGTAGGCAGAGAGAGAGAGGGAAGCAGGCTCCCTGCTGAGCAGAGAGCCCGATGCGGGACCCGATCCCAGGACCCTGAGATCATGACCTGAGCCGAAGGCTGTGGCTTAACCCACTGAGCCACCCAGGCACCCCTTTTCTTGTCTTTTTGATAACAGACATACTAACAGGTATGAAGTGATATCTCATTATGAGCTTTCCTTTTTTTAAGATTTTTTTTTTTTTTTAGGGTGCCTGGGTGGCTCAGTGGGTTAAAGCCTCTGCCTTCGGCTCAGATCATGATCTCAGAGTCCTGGGATTGAGCTCTGCAAAGGGCTGTCTGCTCAACAGGGAGCCTGCTTCTCCCTCTCTCTCTCTCTCTCTCTCTCGCTGCCTGCCTGCCTCGCTGCCTCCTTGTGATCTCTGTCAAATAAATAAATAAAATATTTTTTAAAAAGATTCTTTTTTTTATTTACCTGACAAGGAGAGATAGCACAAGCAGGAGGAGCAACAGGCAGAGGGAGCCCAACAGGGGGCTCCCAAAGACCCCTGGATCATAACCTGAGCCAAAGGCAGACACTTAACACTGAGTCACCCAGGTGCCCTTATAATGGTTTTGATTTATATCTCCTTGATAAATAGTAATGTTGTGCAACTTTTAATGCACCTGTTAGCCAACTGTATTTCCATCTTTGAAAATTATGTATTCAGATCCTCTGCCCATTTTTAAATTGAATTGGCTATTTTACTACTGAACTGTATGAGGTTTTGTTTTTGTTTTTTTTTTTTTTTACATATTTTGAGTATTAACCTCTTATCAGATAAATGATCTGCAAATATTTTCTCCCTATCAGTAAACTGCTTTTTCATTTTGTTAATGGTTTCCTTTGCTGTGCAGCAGCTTTTTTAATTTGTTGAGTTCTACTTGTTTATTTTTGGTTTTAATGTCTTTGCTTTTACATCCAAAAAATCAACACTGAGATCAAGGTGAAGGAGCTTACTGAATGTTTTATTCTAGGAGATTTATGGTTTCAGGTCTTGGTTCAATTTTTTCAGGTCCTATGTTCAAGTTGATTTTTGTGTATTATGTAAAATAGTGGTACAATTTCAGTTTGTTGCATGTGGAAGTCAGTTTTCCCAACACCATTTATTGAAAGGACTCTCCTTTCCTCCTTGTATTATCTTGCCTCCATTGTCATAATTTAACCAGTCATATATCTTTCAGGGGTTTCTCTTTTTGTTTTGTTTGGTTTGTTTTTGAGGATAGAAAAGAAAATGCTGAGAAGTAAGAGAAGCACTCCCTAACAGAATTTGGTCTTCAGAGAGTGAAACTATTCTTCAATAAAAAGGAATAAAAATATTAACTTTCTTCCTTGAACATCAAACAGCTGGTGCAGGCAACTTCATCAATGACAGTACAGTTTTATCCATAGGAAATTTGGGTTTAATCGCCATTAGTGACTCTTCAGCATTCAATGAAAAGCAATGCATATGCAAAACTGACCAGATCAATGGAGGGCCTTAGGTAAAATGATAATTAAAAAAAAAAAAAAAGACCCTAAAATAACTGCATTTCTGCTACACAGGCAGATTGGAAAAGAAGTTTAATTTGGCTAGGAAAATAAAACAGATAGGACTGGACTTACTCTGGCCAAGGTATAGAGTGACTTTGCCTACTTGTAGTTATTTCCAACTGATCTCCCTTGCTCAGAACAATATGATGGGGATCCAATACAGGCATTCCCGGCTTTTTGGGAGTTTTTGTTAAGCCAATTTGCTTTTTATGAAGGTGCTAAATTAGTACATGTCTTCACCACACTAAACAAAATATATCTAAAAAGAATTTTTCCTTTTATTAAAAAAAGACGAAAAGTGAAAATAGCATCCCCTGTTAGTTTTGCAGCAAGAGAGGCACAGCCGAGCTCCTTCCCAAGGAATGAGACTCAGCATCTCACATGAAGCCACCATAGCTTTGAAATCATCTGTGAACATCTGTGCTTCATCTCAATTTATTTTGTGTTTCTGTTAGCAAGATGTGTCATAAGGTTTAGAAAAGTCTGAGAGATTATTTTTTGAGACTAGGAATGCTAAAAAAAAATTTCCATGTCACTTAATGGTAATTGGTTCTTTGATTTATGCCATTATGGCTTAGGAAAGTTTTCATAGGGATGTCCTACTTTGGGATAAGAGGGTTAATCTGGAATGAAAAAAATAACTTTGTTTTATTAGCCATTTTCTGGAAGTTTCATTCTATCACAGTACCCCGATTCTTTTTTTTTTTTTTTTAAGATTTTATTTATTTGACACAGAGAGAGAGCACAACCAGGAGGAGCACCAGGCAGAGAGAGAGGGAGAAGCAGACTCCCCGCAGAGCAGGAAACCCAATGTAGGGCTTGATCCTACAGGGATCATGACCTGAGCCAAAGACAGTCACTTAACCAACTGAGCCACACAGGCATCCCTAGTACCCAGATTCTTTACTTCAGATTTTGTTGAAGTATCCACCAGATGGCAGCAAACTGCAGTTGCACCCAGGGTTTGCTTCAAGTGAGAATTCTCCAGAAATCCTGAGCAGTTCTGTACATCCTTGCCTGATCATACAATTTTATTCATTTTTTAATCTGTTTGCTCATGTTTTATAAACGCTTTTTCTTTGTTTTTAAAGATTTATTTATTTCAGAGGAAGTGAGCACATATGAGTGGGGAGAGGGGCAGAGGGCAAGCATCCCCAGGCAGACTCCTCCCAGAGCCCAATGAACCATGACCCATGAGACCACAACCTGAGCAGAAACCAGGAGTCAGACACTTAACCAACTGAGCCACGCAGGAGCTCCTTAAACTATTTTACTTGGTAATTGTACTGTGTTTCTAGGAAAGGAAAGTTAACAAGTTACAGTCTCTAAGGCCTTGGAAAGACTCATTGAAGAAGATATGGTCTTTGCTATGGAGACATTCACTAGCTCTTGCCAGAAACAACAATAAAATTGATACATTTTAAAGGGCAGTAGAAAAGATGAGAAAGCATAGAGGAATATATAATTCTCATAAATATGACGAGGTTTAAGAATGAAAATAAACTATTTTCCACGTGTGTGTATAGAACACTGATTTTTAAGTATCTATAAAATTATAGTGATTTCATATTTCTTATATGTTAAATGATACCATAATATTTCCTGGAAAAAATTATTGCATTTTAGATCATTTGTTTCTAATATAAGAACAACTACAGGGCAATTATAATTTCACAAGGCTGAAAAACCTACTATTCCTAAAAGATGAATTATAAAAATTTGTTGTGTCTTTAAAGTTGAAAGGTAAAAATATGACACTTATTTGCTAAACATAGACAAAAGCAATCTGATATAGGCTCAAAGACAAAAACAGCAGAAATATTATTTTCCCAAAAACAACATACAAAAGAGGAATATACATAAAACAAGAAAATATTTAAAATTACAAAAGTGAAGAAAAATAATAGATTCTAACAATGAATGCAAATGAGATATACTACCCTCATCTTAAGAAAACTACATTTCTATTGGGGTAGGAGAAACTTGATTCATAAAATGTCACAGCTATAAGAGATCACACAGAAGAGTTGCAAATAAAAGCATAATAAGATACATTGTGGGTAATAAACCACATTACAGATAAAAAAAATTTCCTTCTCTTGATGCCATAATTTATTTGATTGTTGAAGGAAAAGTTACAATATTGCACTTTATGGTTTTATGTCTAAAGAGTAAATGTTTGAGAAAATTGTATTTTAAATAAGAGAGGATAAACAGACATGAAGGGAGGGTAAGTTCCTATAGTTAAAAAGTGATAGAATGCAATTTAGCCTTCTATTACTCAAAGATAAAAGCAGCAGGATAACTTTTTCATAGTAAAATGCAAAGAAAAAAGGAACACAGAAAAAACAAAGACGTAAAAAAATAACAAAAGAAAAATAAAAGATGATTACAACTAATATAAATGAGAAAAATCCTTCCCATTTAATAATAAGGTACACTAGTGTACTATGTTGTGTACAGTAGTCCTTCCTTATCTGAAGTTTTGCCTTCTAAGGTTTCAGTTACTCCTGGTCAACTGCAGTTTAGAAGCAAATGGTCCTCCTTCTGACTTAAGGTCAGAAGGTCAATAGAACCATAATGTCACATCACAATGCCTATGTCATTCACCTCACTTCACCTCATCACGTAGGGATTTTATCAACTCACATCAACCCAAGAAGAAGAATGATACAGTATAATAAGATATTTTGAAAGAGATAGACCACATTCACATAACTTTTATTATAATTTTATTATGATTGTTCTATTTTATCATTAATTATTATTGTTAATCTTTTATGTGCCTAGTTATAAATCAAACTTTACCATAGGTATGTATGTATAAGAGAAAACATAGTATTTATAGGGTTTAGTACTATCTGCACTTTCAGGTATCCTTTGGGGGTTTTGGAATGTAACCCCCAGGGATAATAGGGGACAAATGTATATGTGGTGGGGGAGGAGCTTGAGCTTTAAAAAGTCACAGCTAGGGGTGCTTGGGTGCCTCAGTCAGTTAAATGTCCCACTCTTGATTTTAGCTGAAGTCATGGTCTCATGATCATGAGATTGAGCCCTGTGTAGGGCTCTGCACTGGGCATGGAGCCTGCTTAAGATTCTCTCTCTCCTATAGGAAATAAACTGATGGTTGCTGGAGGGGAAGAGGGGAGGAGGAGGCTGTAATTGGGTGATAAACATTAAGGAGGACACATGATGTAAGGAGGGCACTCGGTATTTTTTTTTATTAAAAAATCAATTAACCAACAGGTAGTCCATCATTAGTTTCAGATTAAGAACTGGATATTAAAAAAGATATTATATTACTGAACTTTACCTCTGAAATAGTAATGCATTATATGTTAATTAATTGAATTTAAATTTTTTAAATTAAATTTATTTATTTTCAGCATAAAAGTATTCATTATTTTTTCACCACACCCAGTGCTCCATGCAATCCGTGCCCTCTATAATACCCACCACCCGGTACCCCCACCACTTCAAACCCCTCAGATTGTTTTTCAGAGTCCATAGACTCTCATGATTCACCTCCCCTTCCAATTTCCCCCAACTCACTTCTCCTCTCTAACTCCCCATGTCCTCCATGCTATTTGTTATGCTCCACAAATAAGTGAAACAATATGATACTTGACTCTCTCTGCTTGACTTATTTCACTCAGCATAATCTCTTCCACTTCCGTACATGTTGCTACAAAAGTTGGGTATTCATCCTTTCTGATGGAGGCATAATACTCCATAGTGTATAAGGACCACATTTTCCTTATCCATTTGTCCGTTGAAGGACATCTTGGTTCTTTCCATAGTTTGGGGATCATGGCCATTGCTGCTATAAACATTAGGGTACAGATGGCCCTTCTTTTCACTATATCTGTATCTTTGGGGCAAATACCCAGGAGGGCAATGGCAGGGTCATAGGGAAGTTCTATTTTTAATTTCTTGAGGAATCTCCACACTGTTCTCCAAAGAGGCTGCACCAACTTGCATTCCCACCAACAGTGGAAGAGGGTTCCCCTTTCTCCACATCCCCTCCAACACATGTTGTTTCCTGACTTGTTAATTTTGGCCATTCTAACCAGTATAAGGTGATATCTCAATGTAGTTTTCATTTGAATCTCCCTGAGGGCTAGTGATGATGAACATTCTTTCATGTGTCTGATAGCCATTTGTATGTCTTGATTGGAGAAGTGTCTGTTAATATCTTCTTCCCATTTTTTTGATATGATTGCCTGTTTTGTGTGTGTTGAGTTTAAGGAGTTCATTATAGATCCTGGATATCAACCTTTTGCCTGTACTGTCATTTGCAAATATCTTCTCCCATTCCGTGGGTTGCCTCTTTGTTCTTTTGACTGTTTCCTTTGCTGTGCAGAAGCTTTTGATTTTGATGAAGTCCCAAAAGTACATTTGTGCTTTTGTTTCCTTTGCCTTTGGAGACATATCTTGAAAGAAGTTGCTGTGGTTGATAGCGAAGAGATTACTGCCTATGTTCTCCTCTAGGATTCTGATGGATTCCTGCCTCACATTGAGGTCTTTTATCCATTTTGAGTTTATCTTTGTGTATGGTGTAAGAGAATGGTCGAGTTTCATTCTTCTACATATAGCTGTCCAGGATTCCCAGCACCATTTATTGAAGAGACTGTCTTTTTTCCACTGTATATTTTTTCCTGTTTTGTTGAAGATTAATTGACCGTAGAGTTGAGGGTCCCTATCTGGGCTCTCTACTCTGTTCCACTGGTCTATGTGTCTGTTTTTATGCCAGTACCATGCTGTCTTGGTGACCACAGCTTTGTAATAAAGCTTGAAATCAGGTAACCTGATGCCCCCAGTTTTATTTTTATTTTTCAACATTTCCTTAGCGATTCCGGGTCTCTTCTGATTCCATACAAATTTCTGGATTATTTGCTCCAGCTCTTTGAAGAATACTGGTGGAATTTATATCAGAATGGCATTAAAAGTATAGATTTCTCTAGGCAGTATAGGCATTTTAACAATGTTTATTCTTCCGATCCAAGAGCATGGAATGCTCTTCCATCTTTTTGTGTCTTCTTCAATTTCCTTCATGAGTGTTCTGTAGTTCCTCGAGTACAGATCCTTTACCTCTTTGGTTAGGTTGATTCCCAGGTATCTTATGGTTCTTGGTGCTATAGTAAATGGAATCAATTCCCTAATTTCCCTTTCTGTATTTTCATTGTTAGTGTATAAGAAAGCCACTGATTTCTGTACATTGACTTTGTATCCTGCCACATTACTGAATTGCTATATGAGTTCTAGTAGTTTGGGGGTGGAGTCTTTTGGGTTTTCCATATAAAGAATCATGTCATCTGCAAAGAGAGAGAGTTTGACTTCTTCATTGCCAATTTGGATACCTTTTATTTCTCTTGATTGTCTGATTGCTGTTGCTAGGACTTCTAATACTATGTTGAACAAGAGTGGTGAAAGTGGGCATCCTTGTCTTCTTCCTGATCTCAACGGGAAGACTGAAGCTTTTTCCCATTGAGGATGATATTTGCTCTGGGTCTTTCATAGATAGATATGATGAAGTTCAGGAATGTTCCCTCTATCCCTATACTTTGAAGCATTATAATCAGGAACAGATGCTGGATTTTGTCAAATGCTTTTTCTGCATCAATTGAGAGGACCATGTGGTTCTTCTCTCTTCTCATATTAATTTGTTCTATCACATTGATTGATTTCCAAATGTTGAACCATCCTTGGAGCCCAGGAATTAATCCCATCTAGTCATGGTGGATAATCTTTTCAATGTGCTGTTAGATCCTGTTGGCTAGGATCTTGTTGAGAATCTTAGCATCCATATTCAACAGTGATATTGGTCTGAAATTCTCCTTTTTCGTAGGGTCTTTGCCTGATTTGGGGATCAGGGTAATGCTGGCTTCATAGAAAGAGTCTGGAAGTTTTCCTTCTGCTTCAATTTTTTGAAACAGCTTCAGGAGAATAGGTGTTATTTCTTCTTTGAAAGTTTGGTAGAATTCCCCAGGGAATCCGTCAGGTCCTGGGCTCTTGTTTTTTGGAAGGTTTTTGATTACTGCTTCAATCTTGTTACTATATGTAGGTCTATTCAGGTTGTAAATTTCTTCCTGGTTCAATTTTGGTAGTTTATACTTTCCAAGGAATGCATCCATTTCATCAAGGTTGCTAAGCTTATTGGCATATAACTGTTGATAATAACTTCTGATGATTGTTTCTACTTCCTTGGTGTTCATTGTGATCTCTCCCTTTTCATTCATAGTTTTATGAATTTGGGCTTTCTCTCTTTTCTTTTGGATTAGTTTGGCCAGTGGCTTATCAATCTTATTGATTCTTTCAAAAAACCAACTTCCAGTTTCATTGATACGTTCTACTGTATCTTTGGTTTCTACCTCATTGATCTCAGCTCTAATCTTGATGATTTCCCTTCTTATGTGTCAGTTGGTTTGATTTGTTGTTGATTCTCCAGTTCTTTAAGGTGTAGAGAAAGCTGCTGTGTTGGATTTTTCAATTTTTTTGAGGGAGGCTTGGATGGCTATGTATTTCCCCCTTAGGACCTCCTTTGCTGTATCCCATAGGTTTGGGACAGAAGTGTCTTCATTCTCATTGGTTTCCATGAATTGTTTCAGTTCTTTGATCTCCTGATTGATCCAAGCTTTTTTAAGCAAGGTGGTCTTTAGCTTCCAGGTGTTTGAGTTCCTTCCGAACTTTTCCTTGTGATTGAGCTCCACTTTCAAAGCATTGTGATCTGAGAATATGGAGGGAACCATCTCAGTCTTTTGGTATCGGTTGAGTCCTCATTTGTGACTCAGTATGTGGTCTATTCTTGAGAAAAGTTCCATGTGCACTTGGGAAGAATGAGTATTCTGTTGTTTTAGGGTGGACTGCTCTCTATATATCTATGAGGTCCATCTGGTGCAATGTGTCATTCAATGCTCTTGATTCTTTATTGATTTTCTGCTTCAATGATCTGTCTATTTCTGAGAGAGGCATGTTACGATCTCCTACGATTAGTGTATTCATATCAATATGACTCTTTATTTTGATTAACTGTTTTCTTATGTAATTGGCTGCTCCCATATTGGGGCCATAGATATTTACAATTGTTAGATCATATTGGTGGAAAGTCCCTTTACGGATTATGTAGTGTCCTTCTGGGTCTCTGAATACAGTCTTTAGTTTAAAATCTGATTTATCTGATATGAGAATTGCTACCCCAGCCTTCTTTTGAGGCCCACTGGCATGAAAAATGCTTCTCCAGCCCTTCACTTTCAGTCTGGGTGTATCTTAAGGTTCAAAATGGGTCTCTTATAGACAACATATGGATGGGTCCTGTCGTTTTATCCAATCTGCAACCCTGTGCCGTTTTATGGACACATTTAGGCCATTCACATAAAGAGTGATTATTGATAGATACGTTTTTATTTACATCAAGTTACCTTTGAAGTCTTTCCTTCTGTAGATTGTCTCTATATTTCTGTTCAATGCTATTCTTAGGATTTTTTCTCTTTTATAGAACCCCCCCTTAATATTTCCTGCAGTGTTGGCTTGATGGTTGCATAGTCTTTTAAGCCTTGTCGGTCTTGGAAACTCTTTATCTCACCATCCATTTTGAATGTCAGTCTTGCTGGATAAAGTATTCTTGGCTGCATGTTCTTCTCATTTAGTGCCCTGAATATATCTTGCCAGCCTTTTCTGGCTTGCCAGGTCTCTGTGGACAGGTCTGATGTTATTCTGATGGACATTCCTCTGTAAGTAAGGAGCCTCTTTGCCCTAGCGGCTTTCAAGAGATTATACCTACAATTATAATTCCTCAATTTGACTATCAGGTGTCGTGATGTTTTTTTTTTTTTTGGAATGTATAATCTTGGGTGGAGACCATTCAGCCTCTAGTACATGAATGCTGGTTCCATTCGCGAGACTGGGAAAATTTCCATGAAGGATTTGTTCCACTATAGCTTCTAGACTTCTTTCTTTCTCCTCCCCTTCAGGGATTCCAATAATTCTGACATTGGAACGTTACATGGCATCATTTATTTCCCTGATTCTGTTTTTGTGGTTTCTAAGCTGTTTGTTCCAGGCTTCTTCCTGATCCTTTCTCTCTATCTGTTTGTCCTCCAGATCACTAATTCAATCTTCTGTCTCAGTTACCCTAGCTTGGGAGAGTTTAGATTAGATTGGAGCTCATTGAGAGCATTGTGAACCTCCTCCCTGGTAGCTTTAAGCTCCGCCCTAACATTGTGAACATCCTGTCTGGTCGCTTTCAGCTCAGCCCTAATTAACTCTGTTTGGTCATCCATGGCTTTCTCCAACCTAGCTATTGCCTGGATAATTGTTAACCTGAATTCCCTTTCCGACATTTTGTGTATGTTGATACCCATTAGCTCTGTTGCAGAAGGTCCATCCTCTGTATTTTTCTTCTGTTGGGCATTCCTCCTCCTAGTCATTTTGGGGGGAGATGACAGAACAGATGTAGCTGGATGTATTAACCATGGTGAAGTCCAGGTGCACCCTGGAACACTTCTGAGCAATCAGGATTCCCCACCCAAACGAGAGACAAAAGAAAAGAAAAAGAAAAAGAAAAAAAGAAAGAGATAGAGAGACAGGAAAGAAAGGGAAGATGAAAGAGAAGGTTCAGCCCAAATAGGCCCCAAGGTAAGATTTATGAAGTGGACAAACAAAAACAGACAAAAAGACTGATAAAAGTATATGACAAGAGAAAAAAAAAATATATATGAAAATAAAGGAAGAACCTCGTCAAAAAGAACCCCAAGTGTAAGATTTATATGCTATCAGGACAAACACAAAAACACAGAAACACTTGTGGAAGAAAAAATGGGAGAGTGGTTATAAATTCACAGTGTGTGTGAGGAAGGTTGTTTTGATTCTTCCTGGATGTATCTTGATATCTTTGTTAAAGGACTGAATTTTCCTATGATAAAGGGGGATTAAAAATTAGTTTACCTATAGGGGTAGTATTGATTGGGGGAAGGGGATTACTTTGAAGTTTAACTCTATATGAGTATTAGAAGATAAGAATAAAAAGGAATAAACTAGACTAAACTAAACTAAAATTTTTAAAAAAAGAAGGAATTCAAAAACTAGAAATGTAAAAGAGAAACATAGATGTATGTATCAAAAAGTTTAGGTTAGAAAGTTATTACGGAATTTGATGTACTGGACAGCTTGCTGTGATGGTCATTAGGTTAAAAAAATTACCTATATAAAAAAAATGAACCAGAATAGTGGGAATGAATGAAAAATAAAAGTTTTCCTATGAAGTAGTGGTTGTTCTCTTGTAGTTCTTTTTTTTTAATTTCCTCTTTCATTTTTTTTCTTTCTTGGTTTTTTTTCTGCGGGAGGGGCCTGCCATGTGGGTTTTCAGCCAATGATGTTCCCTGACTTAAGTCCTCCTGTGCCCCTCAAGGGGGTGGGCTCTGAGGAAACTAGTTGTTTTTTTTTTTTCAGGCTTTTTTTTCTCTGGCAGTTTTTATGTTTGTTCACTTTTTTTTTTTTTTTTTTCCTCACGTTGACCGCTTTTGATGGTTTTTGTAGTTTTAGAGGAAAACAAACTGCACCCTGATCTCCCTCTCAGAGAGAAACCTCAGTCTGGCTGCAGAGCCTAAATAAGTTCCCCCTTGGCCACTGGCAGAGCAGGTTCCAAGTCGTGGTCCCTGGGGCCGCAGGATCTTTTGCTTGTACCCAAAGCCAAGGCAGTGGTGGCTGTCTGGGCAGCTCCAGACCTCCAGAGAGGTTCCAAGCAGCAATCGCATACTGAGATTTTCCCACTGGCCTGGGCTGTGAGTCCCTGGTCCTTCTGGGTTTAAGAGCGCTCGGCTTGCACGCACCAATTTCAGGGGAGGTTGAGGTTCACGCCAGGGTCTCAGGCTCTGGGAAGGGGGCGCAGGTCCCAGAGCACCAGGCTGGGCCTTCGCACACCTCTCTGGGGGGAGAGTTTGGTGCAGGCTCTGAAACAATGGCGCGTATCAAAGGGCACTGGCTGGGCCTTTATACCTCTCTCAGGGGAGAATCTCAGGCGCTATAGCAGGGTTCGTGTGTTCTGCTGCGCAGCGTGGCTCCCATCCCCTCACAGGAAACGGACCGCACGCGTTCTCGGGTGCATTGGCAGCTTAGGGACCAAGACCTGGTTTCTCGGCCGCACTCTCTCTGCCTCAGTGCCAGGGGAGGCTGTCCTGGTACCAGGGACTTAAGCCCCTGTCCCTAGTCGTCCCAATTCCCACAATTTCCCCCCCGAGATCATTTGCTCTTTTGTAGTGCTTTCAACCAGTGTCCAAGTTAATGCTGGTCCCCAGACGCAGGGCACTCTCACTCCTATTGGGGTATTACTTTCCAACTGGTCGCCTCTGGTGGCTCCCTCCCCCTTTTGTTTATCTTCCAATATCAGTCACCATTCCCACTCAGCTTTACCTGCCCACTGGCGTCTTCTCCCCCTGTAGAGATCCAGACGTGTAGAATTCTGATCTCAGGCTGATTTCATGAGTAATTGGAGTTCTTTGGTAGGTAATCAGCTCACTTTGGGGTACAAGTTGAAAAGGCGCCTCCTCCTACTTCCCCGCCATCTTGTCGCCCCCACACACACTGAATTTAAATTTTTTTAAAGTAAGAGAAAAAAATCTCTCTCCTTCTCCTGGTCCCACTCAAAAAAAAAAAAAATTACAGTCATAAAATTCTGTATAAAAACAAAAATCAATGTTTAACAAGATATACCTGGTAAAATTTTAAAAATGACTCAAATGCCATCTCAACATTAAATAAAGTAAAATTCAGCATAATGCACTTACACATAAAACAAGAAATGCACCTATCTTAATTTAATACCCAGTCAAATGTTATACAACACAATAAAGCAAAAATTATTGTAATGGAGAAAATGACAAAAACTACAAACAGTACTTAAATACATTCTGTTTGTGATATATAAAGAAAAATCATTGAAAATAGAGAAATTTGAACATTATTATTAATACATTTGAGTTAACAAAAACATTTATATTAAAAACCATGCAGGATAAAGCTTTCACTGAGCCACTGCCACATAATTTTTACTTCTGTGGGCTTCAGGATCAGAAAGTTCTGATCAGTTCTCAGTAACAGTTCTCTGACTGTTACTGGCAATGTGAAATCAAACACATTACTTAATTCTTCTGAGATACAATTTCTATACTTGTAAAATATACTTTACTAAAAATTATGCCATTGATACATATAATGTTGCCTTCACCATAAGCCTGATTTGAGGAGTAAGGAAATACATGTGTACTTTAAACAGTACCCAATATCTGTAGTTTAAGTATTTTATTTAATACCAACTCTTTAAGAAAGTGCCAGTGAGGGGCGCCTGGGTGGCTCAGTGGGTTAAGCCTCTGCCTTCGGCTCAGGTCATGATCCCAGGGTCCTGGGATTGAGCCCCACATCAGGCTCTTTGCTCAGCGGGGAGTCTGCTTCCTCCTGTCTCTCTGCCTGACTCTCTGCCTACTCGCGATCTCTCTCTGTCAAATAAATAAATAAAATTTTTTTTTTTTTTTAAAAGTGCCAGTGAAAACTTTTCAAAAATTGACTGCTAGGTAAGGTTTCAAAGGTAGTATTTAATTGAAAAACTCTAAGAATTGAATAAAAGTTTAGTAAATTGAATTCATGTAAAATAAAAACAGCAGTTTTAAAAAATTCTCCGAGTCCTAGAATTATCTGTTAAAAAACTACAGCAGCAACTAAAAAATGTGTGGTTCTCAAATATATAAGTCCCACGACATTCTTGGGAGGAGTCAAGATGGCAGAGAAGCAGCAGGCTGAGACGACATCAGGTGGCAGGAGATCACCTAGATAACTTATCAAACCATTCCCAACCACTACAAATCCAACAGGAGATAGAAGAGAAGAGCAGCAATTCTAGAAAGAGATAATCAACCACTTTCTGAAAGGTAGGACCAGTGGAGAAGTGAATCCAGAGTGATGGGAACATAGACATGGGGGAAGGGGCCAGCTCCCGGCAAGCAGCGGAGCAACAGATTACAAAATCAGAACGTTTAAAAGTCTGCTCCACTGAGGGACATTGCTTCAGAGGCTAAGCTAGGGTGAAGCCCACGTGGGGACAGCATGGTCTCATGTCCCGTAGGGTCACAGAAGGATCGGGGCTGAGTGTCACTGAGCTCATAGGTATTAGAGTGGGGAAGCCAGCTACAGAGATGGAGCTGAGGAGTGAGCTCTCAACTCAGGGTTACCTTATCATGATTCGTGACACAGGCCACTGCACTATGAGCAGGGAACACACAAGATCCAGGGAGACTCCCCTGGAAGAGTTCAGGGATCTGTGAGGTTCGGAGACTCCAGGTGGGGCTGTATGCTAAAGACAGAGAAGCTTGATCACTGCCTGACTGAGCTCAGAGAGTGGCCAGAGGCCAGAGAGACAGGAGTGTTGAGCGCTTTTCACGGAGGGTGCACAGAGGAGTGAGGCCTCGAGCTCTCGGCTCCTCCTGGCCAGAGATTGGGATGCTGCCATTTTCATTTCCATCCTCCAGAACTCTACGGAAAGTCTTCTGTGAACAAAAGCTCCCGAAAGCGAACCCGAACAGATTACTTAGCCTAGCCCCTGGTAAGGGCGGTACAACTCTACCTTGGGCAAAGACACTTGAATAAAACTATAACAGGCCCCTCCCCCAGAAGATCAATAAGAAATCCAGCTAAGACCAAGTTCACTTACCAAGGAGAACAGTGGAATTTCAGAGGAGGAGAAAGCAAAGCATGGAATTCATGGCTTTCTCCCTATGATTCCTTAGACTTGCCAAGTTAATTATTTTTTTAATTTTATTTTTTTCTTCTGCTAATTTAATTAACTTTTACCATTCCCTCTTTTAATGTTTTTTAACCAGTTTATCTTAACAATATCTTTCATAAAAAAACAATTTTTCTTTGAACCTTCATTATTTTTTTAAAATTTATTTATTTATTTTCAGCATAACAGTATTCATTGATTTTGCACCACGCCCCGTGCCCTTTCTAATACCTGCCACCTGGTTCCCACAACCCCCCACCCCCTGCCACTTGAAATCCCTCAGATTGTTTTTCAGAGTCCATAGTCTCTCATGGTTCACCTCCCCTTCCAATTTCCCTCAACTCCCTCTACTCTCTAACTTCCCTTGTCCTCCATGCTATTTGTTATGCTCCACAAATAAGTGAAACCATATGATAATTGACTCTCTCTGCTTGACTTATTTCACTCAGCATAATCTCTTCCAGTCCCGTCCATGTTGCTACAAAAGTTGGGTATTCGTCCTTTCTGATGGAGGCATAATACTCCATAGTGTATATGGACCACATCTTCCTTATCCATTCGTCCGTTGAAGGGCATCTTGGTTCTTTCTACAGTTTGGATACCATGGCCATTGCTGCTATAAACATTGGGGTACAGATGGCCCTTCTTTTCACTGCATCTGTATCTTTGGGGTAAATACCCAGGAGTGCAATGGCAGGGTCATAGGGAAGCTCTATTTTTTAATTTCTTGAGGAATCTCCACACTGTTCTCCAAAGAGGCTGCACCAAAATTGCATTCCCACCAACATTTTAAGAAGGTTCCCCTTTCTCCACATCCCCTCCAACACCTGTGGTTTCCTGTCTTGCTAATTTTGGCCATTCTAAGTGGTGTAAGGTGATATCTCAATGTAGTTTTCATTTGAATCTCCCTGATGGCTAGTGATGATGAACATGTTTTCATGTGTCTGATAGTCATATGTCTTCTTTGGAGAAGTGTCTGTTCATACCTTCTGCCCAGTTTTTGATATGATTGTCTGCTTTATGTTTGTTGAGTTTGAGGAGTTTTTTATAGATCCTAGATATCAACCTTTTGTCTGTACTGTCATTTGAAAACCTTCATTATTATAGTCATATTTTTTTCTTCATTGTATCTAACATTATTTTTTGTATACACATAGGGTTTTTTCTTCTAAAAAATTTCTGGATACAACTTCTAATAGATCAAAATACATCCTAAATCTGGCAGAGGGCATTGTTTTAGCCTTCATCCTGAGCCAATTCTCTCCACTTTCTTTTTTCTTTATTCTCCCAAGCAAATTATCTTATCAACTCCTTTTTTAGAAATTCAAAAAATTTTTTTTCATTTTTATATTCATATTCCATCCTTTCATTGTGTTTACCCTTATGTGTTTTTCATCCTTTAAAATTTTGGGAGGAAGTTTCTTCTAAGAGAACAAAATACTCCCAAAACTAAGTGAGTGACCCTGTTCTAGTCACCAGTATAATATATATTTTTTCTTTTTATATTTTTTATTTGTTTTCTTTTTTTCTTTTTTTTTTATGACCTTCTTTTTACCCCCTTTCTCCTCCCCCAAAAATTTGGGGTCTCTTCTGATTTGGTTAAAGCACATTTTCCTAGGGTCTTTGCCAACCTTTTTGTATTTTATTTGCTTCTTCATATATTCTTAGCTGGATAAAATGACAAGGTGGAAAAACTCAGCACAAAAAAAAAAAAACAAGAGGGCGCCTGGGTGGCTCAGTGGTTTAAGCCGCTGCCTTCAGCTCAGGTCATGATCTCAGGGTCCTGGGATCGAGTCCCACATCGGGCTCTCTGCTCAGCAGGGGGCCTGCTTCCCTCTCTCTCTCTCTCTCTGCCTGCCTCTCCGTCTACTTGTGATCTCTCTCTGTCAAATAAATAAATAAAATCTTAAAAAAAACAAAACAAAAAAAAAAAAAACAAGAGACAGTACCATAGGCTAGGGACATAATCAATATGGACTTTGGTAAGATGTCAGATCTAGAGTTCAGAATGATGTTCTCAAGGTGCTAGCTGGGCTTGAAAAAAGCATGGAAGATATTAGAGAAACCCTGTCCAGAGCAATAAAAACACTTCTGGAGAAATAAAAGAACAAAAATCCAACCAAGTAGAAATTAAAAAAAAAAAAGGTATTAATGAAGTGCAATAAAAAATGGAGGGTCTTACTGCTAGGATAAATGAGACAGAAGAGAGAATTAGTGATATAGAAGATCAAATGACAGAGAATAAAGAAGCTGAGAAGAAGAGAGACAAACAACTACTGGACCACGAGGGGAGAATTCAAGAGATAAGTGATACCAAAAGATGAAACAACATTAGAATATTTGTGATTCCAGAAGAAAAAGAAAGAGAGAAGGGAGCAGAAAGGATGTTGGAGAGAATTATTTTCGAAAATTTCCCTGATATGGCAAAGGTAACAAGCATCAAAATCCAAAAGGTGCAGAGAACACCTCCTCAAAATCAATAAGAATAGGTCCACACTCTGTCATCTAATAGTGAAATTTACATATCTTAGCGACAAAGAGAAAATCCTGAAAGCAGTCCGGGACAAGAAGTCTGTAACATACAATGGTAAAAATATTAGATTGGCAGTGGACTTATCCACAGAGACCTGGAAGGCCAGAAAGAACTGGCATGATATATTGAAAGCACTAAATGAGAAAAACATGCAGCCAAGAATACTATATCCAGCTAGATTATCATTGAAAATAGAAGGAGATATAAAAAGCTTCCAGGACAAATAAAAACTAAAAGAATTTGTAAACACCAAACCAACTCTACAGGAAATATTGAAAGTGGTCCTCTAAGCAAAGAGAGACCCTAAAAGTAGTAGATCAGAAAGGAACAGAGACAATATATAGTAATAGTCACCTTACAGACAAACAATGGCACTAAATTCATCTCTCAATAGTTACCCTGAGTATAAATGGGCTAAATGCCCCAATCAAGATACAGGCTATCAGAATGGATAAAAAAACAAAATCCATCCACATGCTGCCTACAAGAAAATCATTTTAGACCCAAAGACACCTCCAGATTTAAAGTGAGGGGATGGAGAACAATTTACCATGCTAATGGACATCAAAAGAAAGCTGGGGTGGCAATCCTTATATCAGATCAATTAGATTTTAAGCCAAAGACTATAATAAGAGATGAGGAAGGACACTATATCATACTCAAAGGGTCTGTCCTACAAAAAGATCTAACAATTTTAAATATCTATGCTCCTAACATGGAAGAGCCAACTATATAAACCAATTAATAACAAAATCAAAGAAACACATCAACAATAATACAATAAGAGGGGACTTTAACACTCCCCCTCACTGAAATGGACAGATCATCCAAGAAAAAGATCAAAAGAAAATAAAAGCTTTAAATGACACACTGAACAAGATGGACATCACAGATATATTCAGAACATTCCATCCCAAAGCAACAGAATAGACATTCTTCTCTAGTGCACATGGAACATTCTCCAGAATGGATCACATCCTGGGTCATAAATCAGGTTTCAATCAGTATCAAAAGGTTGGGATCATTCCCTGCATATTTTCAGACCACAATGTTCTGAAGCTAGAACTCAATCACAAGAGAAAATTTGGAAAGAACCCAAATACATGGAGACTAAAGAGCATCCTTCTAAAGAATGAATGGGTCGGAGTGCCTGGGTGGCTCAGTGGGTTAAGTAATGCCTTTGCCTTCAGCTCAGGTAATGATCCCAGGGTCCTGGGATCGAGCCCTGCATCGAGGTCTCTGCTCAGTGGGGGGCCTGCTTTTCCTTCCTCTCTCTCTGCCTTCTTGTGATCTCTTTCTGTTCAAACAAATAAATAAAATCTTAAAAAAAAAAAAAGAATGAATGGGTCAACTAGAAAATTAAAGAAGAATTGAAAAAATTCATGGAAACAAATGATAATGAAAAAACAATGGTTCAAAATCTGTGGGACACAGCAAAGGCGGTCCTGAAAGGAAAATATATAGTGTAGGGATAGAGGGTACATACCTCAATATCATCAAAACTATCTATGAAAAACCCACTGCAAATGTCATTCTCAATGGAGAAAAACTGAGAGCTATTCCGCTAAGGTCAGGAACACAGCAAGGATGTCCATTACCACCACTGCTATTCAACATAGAACTAGAAGTCCTGGCCTCAGCAACCAGACTACAAAAAGAAATTTAAAATATCCAAATTGGCAAAGAAGTCAAACTATCACTCTTTGCAGATGATAGAATACTGTATGTGAAAACCCCAAAAGACTCCACTCCTAATCTTCTAGAACTCATATAGGAATTCAGTAAGGTGTCAGTATATAAAATCAATGCACAGAAAACAGTTGCATTTCTTTATACCTACAATAAGACAGAAGAAAGAGAAATTAAGGAGTCAATCCCATTTACAATCGCAGCCAAAATCATAAAATACATAGAATAAACCTAACCAAAGAGGCAAAGAATCTATACTCAGACAACTATAAAGTACTCATGAAAGAAATTGAGGAAGACATAAAGAAATGGAAAAATCTTACATGCTCCTGGATTAGAAGAACAAAAATTGTGAAAATGTCTATGGTACCTAAAGCAATCTAAACATTTAATGCTATCCCTAACAAAATCCCATCTATATTTTTCAAAGAAATGGAGCAAATAATCCTAAAACTTATATCAAAGCAGAAAATACCTCGAAGAGCCAAAGGAATGTTGAAAAACAAAGCTAAAGTTGGTGGCATCACAATTCCAGACTTCAAGCTCTATTACAAAGCTGTCATCAGCAAGATGGTATGGTACTGGCACAAAAACAGACACATATATCAATGGAAAAGAATAGAGAGCCGAGAAATAGACCCTCAACTCTACGGTCAACTAATCTCTGACAAAGCAGGAAAGAAGTCCAATGGAAAAAAGATAGCCTCTTCAATAAATGTTTTGGGAAAACTGAACAGCCACATGCAGAAAAATGAAATTGGACCATTTCCTTACACCACACACAAAAATAGACTCCAAATGGATGAAGGACCTCAATGTGAGAAAGGAATCCATCAAAATCCTTGAGGAGAACACAGGCATCATCCTCTTCGACCTCAGCCGCAGCAACATCTTGCTAGGAATATCACCAAAGGCAAGGGAAGCAAGGGCAAAAATGAACTATTGGGATTTCATCAAGATCAAAAGCTTTTGCACAGCAAAGGAAACAGTTAACAAAATCAAATGACAACTGACAGAATGGGAGAAGATATTTGCAAACGACATACCAGATAAAGGACTAGTGTTCAAAATCTATAAAGAACTTAGCAAACTCAACACCCAAGAACAAATAATCCAATCAAGAAATGGGCAGAGGATATGAACAGACATTTCGGCAAAAAAAGACATCCAGATGGCCAACAGACACATGAAAAAGTGCTCCATATCACTCGGCATCAGGGAAATACAAATCAAAACCTCAATGAGATATCACCTCACACCAGTCAGAATGGCTAAAATCAACAAGTCAGGAAATGACAGATGCTGGCGAGGATGCGGAGAAAGGGGAACCCTCCTACACTGTTGGTGGGAATGCAAGCTGGTGCAACCACTCTGGAAAACAGCATGGAGGTTCCTCAAGAAGTTGAAAATAGAACTACTCCGTGACCCAGCAATTGCACTACTGGGTATTTACCCAAAGATACAAACGTAGTGATCCAAAGGGGCACGTGCACCCGAATGTTTATAGCAGCAATGTCCACAATAGCCAAACTATGGAATGAAGCTAGATGTCCATCAACAGATGAATGGATAAAGAAGCTGTGGTATATATATACAATGGAATACTATGCAGCCATCAAAAGAAATGAAATCTTGCCATTTGTGACAATGTGAATGGAACTAGAGGGTATTAC
Organism: Mustela nigripes; assembly: GCF_022355385.1. Lineage (NCBI taxonomy): Eukaryota > Metazoa > Chordata > Mammalia > Carnivora > Mustelidae > Mustela > Mustela nigripes. The sequence continues at coordinate 8,074 of NW_026739923.1, read as the reverse complement.
GCTTAGCGAAATAAGTCAAGCGGAGAAAGACAACTATCATATGATCTCCCTGATATGAGGAAGGGGAGATGCAATGTGGGGGATTTGGGGATAGAAAAAAAATAAATGAAACAAGATGGGATTGGGAGGGAGACAAACCATAAGAGACTCTGAATCTCACAAAGCAAACTGAGGTTTGCCAGGGAGAGGAGGATAGGGAGCGGGTGGTGGGGTTATGGGCATTGGGGAGGGTATGTGCTATGGTGAGTGCTGTGAAGTGTGTAAACCTGGCGATTCACAGACCTGTACCCCTGGGGCTAATAATACATTATATGTTTATTAAAATTTTTTTAATTATTAAAAAAATTCCACAACATTCCTAAAACTTGTAAAAGATGATGATGATGATTCTATAATTGATCTCAAGTATATAAATTTCACAACATTGCTAAAACATGTAAAAAATTATGATGGTGATAATAATAGTAGAACAACCTCCATCAGAAAGAATGAATACCCAACTTTTGTAGCAACATGGACGGTACTGGAAGAGATGATTCTGGGTGAAATAAGTCAAGCAGAGAGAGTCAATTATCATATGGTTTCACTTATTTGTGGAGCATAACAAATAGCATGGAGGACAAGGGGAGTTAGAGAGGAGATGGGAGCTGGGGGAAATTGGAAGGGGAGGTGAACCATGAGAGACTATGGACTCTGAAAAACAATCTGAGGGGTTTGAAGGGGCAGGGGGTGGGAGGTTGGGGGAACCAGGTGGCGGGTATTAGAGAGGGCACAGATTGCATGGAGCACTGGGTGTGGTGCAATAATAATGAATACTGTTATGCTGAAAATAAATTTTTGAAAATTAGAAAGAAAAAAATAAAAAAAATAGTAGTATATACTACCATTAATTTCATGCTTTTTTGTGCTAAAAGCTTGAGTTATAGGAAGTAATTCTTACATCAATGGAATAAAGGAGCTTATTAGATGTTATCCATTAGGTCTTAAAACCATTCAAGGCCCTCTTAAAACCTGTGTTCATTCACAGTACATTGACTCCCCCTGGGCTGTCTGATATCAGAAGCAATGATAATAACCTTGTTCTTAGAAATGTATATTATAAATAGATCAATTATTTACTAAATGCAATCCTACCAAAATGCAAATAAGGATTTTTTAATGAAAATTAATTCTGAAATTCTCTGTAATAAGTATATTGGCTGAGATATTTTTGAAAGAATACACAGTCCTATGAGGCATTAAAACTTATTATACAAGCATGTGATACCAGCATAAAATCAATAAGCAAATCTGTGGAACAAAAATACCTTGATCCTATAGAACATTCTATGCTTACTAAATCATATGCATAAAATGTACTATAGGATCACAATACTAAACTTCGTAAACCAACAGAAATTATTATTGTTAAATGTTGATGTAATTTGAGCCCTCTTGAGTAATATTTTACAAAAACACCAGCAGTTTTGTGATGCTGATATAGCTTGGCTGTGCATCCTATCAAAAGTATCTATAGGACTTATTTCCTGAAGCAAAAGTAGCAAATTGGAAATGAGGTATCAGTTTACTTTTATAAAAGATTTTATTTATTTATATGAGAAAGAGAGAACAAGCAGGATGAGGGGTAGAGGGAGAAGTAGGCTCTCCACTGAGCAGGGAGCTCAACCCATTACTCCATTCTAGGACCCTCGGATCATGACCTGAGCTAAAAGCAGACATTTAACTGAGTCACCTATGCATCCTCACTTGTTTTTAATTATCTGAAGTTGAGTGTTAAATTGAACTACAACATCTGGGGAAACCATGAAGTTTTAGAAGTACATCACCTTCTGCCATTTTTTTTTTTTTAATTCCAGTGTAGTTAACATATAGTGTTATGTTAATTTCAGGTGCAAAATCTAGTGATTCAGCAATTCCATGTATTACTCAATGCTCATCAACTGTACCTTTAATCCCCTTCATTTATTTCACCCTCACCACCCAATCCACCTCTCTTCTAACCAGCATTTTGTTCCCTGTAGTTAAGAATCTGTTCCTTGGTTCGCCCTTTTTTTTTCCTTTTGGCCATTTGTTTTGTTTCTTAAATTATACACATGAGTGCAATCATACATTTGTCTTTCTCTGACTGACTTAATTCACTTAGTATTATTTCCTCTAGATCCATCCATGACATTTCAAATGGCAAGAATTCATTCTTTTTTATGGCTGAATATATACATCATACACACACACACACACACACCTGTGTGTGTGTATATATATATATATATATATATATATATATAATCACTTCTCCTTTATTTATTCACCAGTCAATAGACATTGGAGCTCTTTCTGTAATTTGGATATTGTTGATAATGCTACTATAAACACTAGGGTGCATGCATCCCTTTAATCTAGTATTTTTGTACTATTTGGGTAAATACCTAGTAGTACAATTGCTGGATTGTAGGGTAGCTCTATTTTTAACTTTTTGAGAAAACGTCATATTGTTTTCCAGAGTACCTGCAGCAATTTGCATTGCCACCAACAGAGTAAAAGGGTTCCCATTTCTCTGCATCCTCACCAACACCTATTATTTATTTTGTTGTTAGTTTTAGCTGTTCTGACAGATGTGAGGTGATATCTTATTGTGGTTTTTTTTTTTTTTTTTTTCAGGTTGCAGCTCTGTTCTTTTTTTTTTTTTTTTTTAATTTTTTATTTGTATTTGATTTCTCTGATAATGAGTGATGTTGAGCATCTTTTCATGCATCAGCCATTTGCATGTCTTCTTTGGAAAAATGTTTAATCATGTCTTCTTAACTGGATTAACTTCTTAACCCATTTATTAACTTGATTATTTGTTTTTTGAGTGTTGAATTTGATAAGTTCTTTATGGATTTTGGATACCAACCCTTTATCAGATATGTCATTTGCAAATATCTTTTTCCATTTAGTAGATTTTTAGTTTTATCGATTTTTTTTTCCTTCACTGTGAAGAAGCTTTTTATTTTGAAGAAGTTCCAATAGTTTGTTCTTGCTTTTGTTTCCCTTGCCTCAAAAGAGGTATCTAGTAAGAAGTTGCTACTGTCAATGTCAAAGAAGTTGTAGCCTGTTTTCTCCTCTAGGATTTTAATGGTCTCCTGTCCCACATTTAGATCTTTCAACTATTTTGAATTTACTTTTTTGTATAGTATAAGAAAATAGTCCAGTTTCATTCTTTTGCATGTTGCTATTCAGTTTTCTGAACATTATTTGTTGAAGAGACTGATTTTTTTTTCCATTGGATATTCTTTCCCGCTTTGTCAAAGATTAATTGGCCATATAGTTGCATGGGTTTCCTATTCTGTTCTAATGATCTGTCTATTTTTGTACAAAGTACAATATCCTTTCATGATAAAAACCCTCAACAAAGCAAGGATAGAGGGAACATATCTCAACATCACAAAGGCCATGTAGACAAACTCAATCTAATATCATCCTCAATGGAGAAAAGCTGACAGCTTTTCCTCTACAGTCAGGAAAAAGAAAGGGAGGTACAATCTGACCACTGGTATTGAACACAATAGTGGAACTCCTAGCTACAGCAATCAGACACCAAAAAATAAAATAAATAAAGTAAAACAAAATAATAAAATTTTTTAAAAAGGCAACCAAATTGGGAAGGAAGAAGTTAAATGTTTGGCATTTGCAGATGAAATGATAGTCTCTGTAGAAAACCAAAAGACTGTGTTAGAACTAATACATGAATTCAACAAAGCCACAGGATTCAAAATCAATGAACATAAATCTGTTGCATTTCTATATACCAACAATGATTTGCTTGTGTGTAATGTCTCTCCTCCACCCCTGCTACTTTGACAATGTCTCTTTTTTGCTCATTTTCAGAATTTTATTCTGATGTGCTTTATTTTGTTCTCTATCTATGGGATTTCTCTGTATCTATCTATGGGATTTTGCTCATTTTCTTGAATTTTTGTGGTCAGGTTTGTCATCAAATATCAAAAAAAATTTTGCCCATTATATTTTACATTATTTTTCTGGCCTTTTTCTTCCAGTTACATGTAAATATTTTCTCAGGTGTCACTGAATGCCTGTTTATTATTTTTCCTTTTTAACTCAGTCTTAGGCTTCATTTGTTTCTATTGCTATATATTCAAGTTTAAAATCTTTTCCTCCTAATTTGTTTCCTTTTCTCAAGAATTACAGTCATTCACTGCTTATTATACAATCTCTGAAAATAGTCAGTTCATATATATTCTCCAGAGTTTAGTTTTTTTGTCACTGAAGGCAAACCTTCTCAGTGTTGTTCTTTCATGAGTGAATATGGAAACATCTTAAATTCGTTATTTTTTTTAAATAATAAATGGCATTTACGTTGGTAGTGTAAACATACAGTTCAGTGATATTTTATTATTCTTTATATATTGACGTATTTTAAATATTCTCTATAAATTTTTGAAGATAAATTTATGAGACAGATTTACCTATAATTTTTATTTTAATTTCTATTGAGACTTACAACTCAAATACAGCTAGGAAATATTGTCTTTATGCTCATTCTTGTTTATATAAGAATGATCTTGTTTCTTTTCTTAAGATTTGTTTATTTATTTTAGAAAGAGAGAGAGCATGCACATGAGTGGGGGGAAAAAAAGAGTGAGAGAGAATCTCAAGCAGACTCCATAATGAGCACAGAGCCCTATGTGGGGTTCAATCTATGACCCTGAGATCATAACCTGAGTGGAAATCAAGAGTTAGATGCTTTAGCAACTGAGTCATCTAGGTTCCCCAATCTTGTTTCTTCAATGATGTTTCATAGTAAACACTAGTAAAGTAAATTAGAAAAGAATCTTTCCTCATGGGAAGATTATTATTAAAACTTAATTTCTAGGGATGCCTGGGTGGCTCAGTGGGTTAAAGCCTCTGCCTTTGGCTCAGGTCATGATCCCAGAGTCCTGGAATCGAGGCCCGCGTCGGGATCTCTGCTAGGCAGGGGGCCTGCTTCTTTTCCTCTCTCTCTGCCTCTCTCTCTGCCTACTTGTGATCTCTTTCTCAGTCAAAAAAATAAATAAAATCTTTAAAAAAAATACTTGATTTCTATAGATATTTTCAAATTTATATTTCTCCTTTATACATCATCTTGATCTATTCAAAATATCTTTATTTTAAAAGATCATCCATTTTTGGTAAAAATATTCTTTATTATACAGCTGAACCCCTGAGCACAGGTTAGGAACATAGAACTCCCATACAGTTTAAATCTGCATATAATTCTTTATTCTATAAAAATTTAACTACTAATAAGTTGCTGTTGACCATAAGCCTTCTGATAATATAGTTTATTAACATATATTTGTCTGTTATATGTATTTTATGCTGTTTTTATAATAAAATAAGCTGGAAAAAAGAAAATATTATTAAGAAAATCATAAGGAAGAGGCAGTACATTTACAGCATTGTACTGTATTTATTGAAAAAAAATTTGCATTGAAGTGGACCCATGCAATTTGAACCCATATTGTTCAAGGGTCATCTATATATATATATATTTTTAAATATCAGAAGGATCTGTAGTGCCATCCCCTTTTCATTTCCGATACTTGTCATTCAATTTTGCTATTTTTCTAATGTAACATTTGCCATGGGTTTTTTTTCTTCTTACAATTTTATTTATTTATTTGAAAGCCAGAGATCGCAAGCAGGCAGACAGGCAGGCAGAGAGAGAGAGAGAGAGATGGAAGCAGGCTCCCTGCTGAGCGCAGAGTCTGATACGGGGCTCAATCCCAGGACTCTGGGATCATGACCTGAGCCGAAGACAGAGGCTTTAATCCACTGAGCCACCCAGGTACCCCATGTTTGCCAGGGTTTTAAACATCTTACTAGTCTTTCCAAGAATCAGTGGTAAGCTATGTGATCACCTCATACCTGTCAGAATGGCTAAAATCAAAAACAAGAAATAAGTGTTGATGAGGATGTAGAAAAAAAGAGACCCTAAGCACTGTTGGTGGGAATGCAAAGTGGTGCAGCCACTGTGGAAAACAGTATGGAGATTCCTCAGAAAGTTAAAATAGAACTACCTTATAACCCAGTAATTTCTCATCTTGTTATTTAACCAAAAATACTAAAACACTGATTCAAAGGGATACATGAACCCCCATGTTTATTGCGCCATTATATACAATAGCCAAATTGTGAGAGTAGTCCAATTGTTCATCAATAGATGAATGGATGAAGATGTGGTCTATGTACACAACGGAATATTACTCAACCATTTCATAAAGAATGAAATCTTGCCATTTGCAATGACATGGATGGAGCTAGAGAATATAATGCTAAGTGAAGTAAGTCAGTGAAAGAAAGACAAATACACTATGATTTCACTCATATGTAGAATTTAAGAAACAATACTACTTTAAAAAGGGGGGTGCCTCCGTGGCTCAGTGGGTTAAAGCCTCTGCCTTTGGCTTGTATTGTGATCCCATGGTCCTGAGATCGAGCACCACATTGAGTTCTCTGCTCAGCGGGGAGCCTGCCTCCCCTCTCTCTCTCTATCTGCCTGCCTCTGCCTACTTTTCATCTCTGTCTGTCAAATAAATAAATAAAATCTTTTTAAAAAAATGAAAGAAAGAATACTAATAGGCAAGGAAAAAAGAGAAAGACAAACCAAGAAACAGACTCTTTTTTATATAAATCTATTTATTTTCTGAAAAACAGTATTCATTATTTTTTCACCACACCCAGTGCTCCATGCAATCCGTGCCCTCCATAATACCCACCACCCGGTACCCCAACCTCCCACCCCACCCCACCACTTCAAACCCCTCAGATTGTTTTTCGGAGTCCATAGTCTCTCATGGTTCACCTCCCCTTCCAATTTCTCCCAAATCCATTCTCCTCTCTAACACCCCTTGTCCTCCATGCTATTTGTTATGCTCCACAAATAAGTGAGACCATATGATAATTGACTCTCTCTGCTTGACTTATTTCACTCAGCATCATCTCTTCCAGTCCCATCCATGTTGCTACAAAAGTTGGGTATTCATCCTTTCTGATGGGGGCATAATACTCCACAGTGTATATGGACCACATCTTCCTTATCCATTCGTCCGTTGAAGGGCATCTTGGTTCTTTCCACAGTTTGGCGACCGTGGCCATTGCTGCTATAAACATTGGGATACAGATGGCCCTTCTTTTCACTACATCTGTATCTTTGGGGTAAATACCCAGGAGTGCAATGGCAGGGTCATAGGGAAGCTCTATTTTTAATTTCTTGAGGAATCTCCACACTGTTCTCCAAAGAGGCTGTCCGTTAACTCCTGATTCCATCATAAGGACTGCAAGAGTATATCTCACATCTATTGAACGCAAATCAATCACTTTAATTAAGCTAAGCCCTTTCTAGATTGGTGGGCTACCATCCCACGAAACTTTAGTTAACAGCTAAATACCCTAATCAACTGGCTTCAATCTACTTCTCCCGCCACAAAGGAAAAAAAGGCGGGAGAAGCCCCGGCAGGGTTGAAGCTGCTTCTTTGAATTTGCAATTCAATGTGATATTTCACTACAGAGCTTGGCAAAAAGGGGAATTAAGCCCTATTATTAGATTTACAGCCTAATGCCCTTGTCAGCCATTTTACCTATGTTCATAAATCGATGATTATTCTCCACTAATCACAAAGACACTGGCACCCTTTACCTCTTGTTTGGTGCATGAGCCGGAATGGTAGGAACTGCTCTCAGTCTATTAATCCGTGCTGAACTAGGTCAACCCGGCGCTCTGCTAGGAGATGACCAGATTTACAATGTAATCGTAACTACTCACGCATTTGTAATACTTTTCTTCATAGTAATACCTATCATGCCCGGAGGCTTTGGGAACTGACTTATCCCTCTAATAATCAGTGCACCTGATATGGCATTCCCATGAATAAATAACATAAGCTTCTGCCTCCTACCCCCCTCTTTCCTCCTCCTATTAGCCTCTTCCATGGTAGAAGCAGGTGCAGGAACAGGATGAACTGTATATCCCCCTTTAGCAGGAAACCTAGCACATGCAGGAGCATCCGTAGACCTAACAATTTTCTCTCTACAC
>NW_026739922.1:0-48238 GCF_022355385.1 Mustela nigripes | reverse complement strand
GGACATTGGGGAGGGTATGTGCTTTGGTGAGTGCTGTGAAGTGTGTAAACCTGGTGATTCACAGACCTGTACCCCTGGGGATAAAAATATATGTTTATAAAAAATAAAAAATTAAAAAAAAAAAGAATACTCTTCTTCCATGTTCTTCTTGAAGTTTACTTTAAAAAAAAAAAATGATTTTATGTATTTATTTGACAGAAATTGCAAGTAGATGGAGAGGCAGGCAGAGAGAGAGAGGGAAGCAGGCTCCCTGCTGAGCAGAGAGCCTGCTGCGGGACTCAATCCCAGGACCCTGAGATCATGACCTGAGCCAAAGGAAGCGGTTTAACCCACTGAACCACCCAGGCGCCCCTGCAGTTTACTTTTTTTTGAGCCAACTAAAACCTAAATTTTAGGTCATCAACCTTTCTATGTAGGTGAGGACAATACCTTGAGGAACAGAAAAAAATGGAATGCAGTAGGTCCCTTGCTATATGAAATGAAAACACTTGCCGACATGGAAATCTTTCTTAGAACTAGTATCTTAGAGAGAGAGATTATTCTACATATGGTTTCAATGTGCGATAGCAGCTGAGTCTGACTCTGAGTGATATGTTCACCTCACAGGGATATCTTTGGTGATTAAATAATGTCATGTCTATAAAGCATTGGAAGTGTCTGCCCAAAGTAAGCATATAAAGAAATAATTTTTTAAAAAAGTATATCTACATATATATATGCATATATATCATATATATCAGTAATATATTTATGTAACTATTATGTGTATATGTGTTATGATATGCATAATTGTGTGTGTATAACTATATAGAGGTAACCAGCTATCTCTTTTAAGTGTTACCTGGGTCCTCCAAAGTGAATTTTTACATCAACCATTACACACAGGATATAAATAACAGCAATATCAAGTATATTTTCCAAATTAGGTGAAAACCCATGCATTATTGCTGCCCTGATAAAATAAGCCAAAGTCTTATTTCTATAAATAAAGACAATATATGGACCAGAACTACCTCAATCTTACATGCCTTAATCCCTCTCCTTATGAAGCCTCCAACGGAGTACACAGCATAAGGCCAACACAACAATGAGAGTATTCATTATTAAGATTATTATTATTATTACCCCAGGTTTGACTTCAATGTAAAATTTATTGCTTTTTTCTTCTAATCATAAAATTAATTTTCATGCATTTCCAATCTGATTTAAAAATTTCTTCAAATCATATTCACTAAATGCCAGGGGCTAAGAAGTAAAAGAGATGAGGAGATAAAGTGTATATAACACAGGCCAACACCCTCAATTCTCACTGTCTTCTCCAATGTCTACAGCTGTAACACTGCACATATGCTGGACCTTGGTTGAGCATGTAACCCCAAACACCAATTTTCTTTGCCCCAGCCCTGGAAAACTATCACTGCTGCTTCCTTGCCCCTATGCCGAGTGCCACAAATCAGCAAATGCTCTGAGGAGAGAAAGCAGGTAAAGGTAGGTCTCAGTGCAAAGATTTGCACTCCCTCAGGTATCCTGGCCTCTCAGGATACCTCTGACTTCCTTGTTTGCCTTCTACCAGCCACAGAAATGATTTTTATATCTTATGTGGTTTTCAAAGATATTTTGATGGACAATATACTTAGTCCAATATACTATGTCACAAGAAAAAGAAACAAATGTGTTTTGAATGGTACCATAGCCAGTCTCCAAGATGAGCCCAAATGATCCCTATCTTCTAACATTCTCTCCCTTAAACAGTCTCTTCTTGGAGTTCATGAGGTCTGGTCTGTGAATTAGAATAGAGCACAAGTGATGGCACAGCACTACTGAGTCTAGGTCACAAAGACACTGTAGCTTCTGCCTCAGTCCTGACCCCTTGCTCCAGGAGTCAGTGCCATGCCATAAGGACAGGCACCCCAGTGAAAAGGCCAAGAAGTGAGAAACTGAGGCCTTCTACCATGAATCAGGGAAAATGAGGTCTCCTGTCACAGTCAGATGAGTGATTCCTCCTGAAAATGGATCTTGAAGGTCAAGGAAGCTGGGGTGTATGTACACACATACGCCTGCACACACACACAGACACACACACACACACACACACACACACACACACACAGGAATATTACACAGCCATAAAAATGTTCCCATTTACAACAAAATGGATAGATATTATGCTAACTGAAACAAGTCAGTCTGACAAAGACCAATACCATGTGATTTCACCCATATGTGGAATATAAAATATAAAATGAATAAACAAGCCAACAAAAACCAAAATGAGACCTATTAATATAGAATATGAGTTGATGCTTGTCAGAGGAAAGGAGGTACAGGACAGACAAAATGGATGAAAGGGAGTGGGAGACACAGGCTCCCAGCTATGGAATGAGTAATTAATGATCATAAAAGTCCTAGCATAGAGAACACATTCAATAATATTGTAACATTGTATAGTGACAGATGGTAGCTATGCCTTTGGTGAGCATAGCATACTGTATAGAGAAACTGAATCACTATGTTATAAACCTGAAACTAACGAATGTGTGCCAACTATGCTCAAATTAAAAAAAAAAAAATTAAGTAAAAGAAAATAGATCCTTCAGCCCCAGTCAAGCTTTTGCATGGCTGCAACCTAAGCAGATAGCTTAATCACAGCCTCACGAGAGACCCAAAGCCAGGAATATTCAGTCAAGTTGCTTTTGCATTCTTGGTCCTCAGAAACTGTGTAGGGTAGTAGATGCACCAGTGTGGTTTTTTTTTTTAATTGTGGTAAAATACATACAACATAATATGTTTGCCTTCTACCAGTCTCAAATATGATTTTTGTATCCTATGTTGTTTTCAAAAATATTTTGATGGATAGGTTAGTCCAATATAATATACTACGTCACAAGAAAAAGAAACAATGTCAGTTTTGAATGGTACCATAGCCAGTCCCCAAGATGAACCCAAATGATCCCTATTTTCTAATATTCTCATCCGTATGCAGTCTCCTCTCAGAGTCCATGAGGTTTGGTCTATGGATTTTAAAATTTATTTAAAATTTACATTAATTTACATTAAACTCACATTTAATGCAAATTTACACTATTTAAAATTTACATAAAACTTACCATCTTAATCATTTTTAAGTATACAGTTCAGCACTGTGTATTCACTAAGTGTATACTAAGTACATTCACACAGTTAAGTACACTCATTTGTGCTGACATCCGTTGGGATAGAAGTGACATTCCTGGTTCAACACAACCCATTTATAGTGCTACTTCATTTTTGCTCCTATTAAAGAGGAAAAGTTCCTGTCCATAAATACTATATGCACAAAAATCATTTATTCCTTCCCACAGAATGCTATATTCACTTGAACGGGAGAGTTTGGGTTGGTAGTTCCACTCTCTCTCCCTTAAAGCCTAAAAACGAACTTATTTTTCCCTTACTCTCATGGGATGAGACAGAATTTGATATTGAAAGATCCTGTGAGACTGTGACAAGAAGGGTGAGAAGAGGGGATACGGGGAAGCGTCATCTCAAAGTGTCGTCACAAGTTAGAAGAACCCCAGCTCGATGTACACTAAGCCAACAAGATTTAGTTGTCTTTAATTATTTTTCCAAGTTTCTAAATTTGGGTTTGCATTCTGGCATGTCTTCTTGTTACAATTCTCTAGTCAGGACATATTATTTTCTTACTTTTTCATTGCCGTTCATAGGCTTTTAAGTTCTTTACTGCCTAAAAATCTCAGAAAGCCAATTGTGTATGTAATGTGCAATAATCTGGTATTTATTAATCATAATTGCTTATTCATCCCAGACTACCAATGGAAGACCTTCTCCTTGGGGCCACTTTGCAAAGGCATCAGTGTGTTTGAGTAAGGAGAAAAAAAATACAAAGAACGTTGATGAACAGCAGCGCTTATAGAACCAACCCAGATGTGAGGGAGGCAATTAAATAGGAAATAATTTTATTGTTCTTATTTGAAGGTCAATCAATCTACTCCTACTTGGTGTTTTAGCTCTAGCTTAATGGTAAATATTACTACTCCTGTCTTTTCTAACTTTCCTAGCTATCTGCCATGATACAGAGAGCTAATAGCAATAATTAGTAAACTTTGTATCATATTGCAACATCAAATATACTATTTTTAATATTTTAATATTAATTTATCTGATTCACACTTTAGAAACTTATAAACTTTTTCAGCCCATAATGTTGGAAGCTGTACAATTTATATAATTGTGGAAGAATTCCAATTCTGACACAAAACAGAAGCAGATGTATCTGCAATGAGATCCACACGAAGGAAACACAGCTAAACTTTTAAATATAGAACACTAGACAAAATCTTTTTAAATAAATAACATTGTCTAGATTATTTATGCATCTTTCTTCAGATAACTTTAAAAGTATCCAAAATATCTGAGTGGCATTACCTATAGCGTAAGAACATTTGTCTATTAGAAACTGGGTGAGATAATGCCTAAAATTATGTACTAAGACACTGTCACTAGAACTGAGGTGTGTTAAAAAATATAAATTTTTCTGGGGCACCTGGGTGGCTCAGTGGGTTAAGCCTCTGCCTTCGGCTCAGGTCATGATCCCAGGGTCCTGGGATCGAGCCCCACATCGGGCTTTCTGCTCTGCAGGTAGCCTGCTTCCTCCTCTCTCTCTGCCTGCCTCTCTGCCTACTTGTGATCTCTGTCAGATAAATAAAGAAAAAATCTTTAAAAAAAAAAAAATATATATATATATAAATTTTTCTTCTCTTTGAAATTTCATAAACTAATAAACACCAATATAAGAACAAGATCTCCATGGTATTCCATAGTTTTTAAAAATCAGGTATATCTCACCTTACATGTCTTAGTCAATCATTCCCTGTAAGGTAGGGAAGTTTTACATACATATATATATGTGATTCTCCCTCACTTGGATCATTAATGACAGCCTACCAAATACACCTGTGCATGAGATGAGGCAGGAAAAATGGAATCTTGACATTCAGCATAAAACCTAGAACATAGGGGCACCTGCGTGGCTCAGTGGGTTAAAGCCTCTGCCTTTGGCTCAGGTCATGATCCCAGAGTCCTGGGATGGAGCCCCACATTGGGCTCTCTGCTCAGGGGGGAGCCTGCTTCCTCCTCTCTCTCTCTCTCTGCCTGCCTCTATACCTACTTGTGATCTCTACCAAATAAATAAATAAAATCTTAAAAAAAAAAACCCTAAAACATAAAGTAACTACTACTTCCATGAAAATAAAGGAGCTAAATATGTGTCTATCCATCTATGTATGTACACTGAGAAAGATGATCAGTTATCAAGAGAAAAAGAAAGGAAAAAATGTACTCCATAGAAAAATGAAACCAAAATCTGCTAGATTGCTTTATGGAATTTCCAGGATCACATACTTGTCTTTTGATCAAACCAGCTCTGATGATTACTCAGACTCTTTTCAGGGTCCAGAATCCAGGCTAACAAAAGATTCTTCCCCCCCCCCCCAAAGTTATAAACATTTAATGACATGAATAGATAACTCAAAAGCAAGCAAGTTTTTTTAATTAACATATGATATGTTATTTATTTTGGGGTACAGGTCTGTGACTCATCAGGCTTACACACTTCACAGCACTCACCATAGCACACACCCTCCTCAATGTCCACCCCCCCCCTCCCCCCCCCTCCTCTCCAGCAACCCTCAGTTGTTTCCTGAGATTAAGAGTCTCTTATGGTTTGTCTCCCTCTCTGGTTTCACCTTGTTTCATTTTCCCCTCCCTTCCCCTATGATCCTCTGTCTTGTTTCTCAAATTCCTCATATCAGTGAGATCATATGATAATTGTCTTCTTCTGATTGACTTATTTCACTTAGCATAATAACCTCTAGTGCCATCCATGTCATTGCAAATGGCAAGATTTCATTTTTCGATGGCTGCATAATATTCCATTGTTCACCTATCATATATACCACATCTTCTTTATCCATTCATCTGTTGATGGACATATAGGCTCTTTCCATTGTTTGGCTATTGTAGACATTGCTGCTATAAACATTCGGGTGCACGTGCCCCTTCAGATCATGTTTGTATCTTTCACATAAATACCCAGTAGTGCAATTCCAGGGTCATAGGGTAGCTCTATTTTCAACTTTTTATGAACCTCCATACTCTTTTCCAGAATGGCTGCATCAGCTTGCATTCCCAACAACAGTGTAGGAGGGTTCCCCTTTCTCTGCATCCTTGCCAACATCTGTAATTTCCTGAGTTGTTAATTGTAGCCATTCTGACTGGTGTGAGGTTGTATCTCACTGTGGTTTTGATGTGTATTTCCCTGATGCCGAGTGATATGGAGCACTTTTTCATGTGTCTGTTGGCCATTTGGATGTCTTCTTTGCAGAAATCTCTGTTCATCCTCTGCCCATTTGTTGATTGGATTATTTGTTCTTTGGGTGTTGAGTTTGATAAATTCTTTATAAATTTTGGATACTAGCTCTTTATCTGATGTCATTTGCAAATATCTTCCCCATTCTGTCGGTTGTCTTTTGGTTTTGTTGAATATTTCCTTTGCTGTGCAGAAGCTTTTTATCCTGATTAAGTCCCAATAGTTCATTTTTGCCCTTCCTTCTCTTGCTTTTGGTGATGTTTCTAGGCAGAAGTTGCCTCAGCTAACAAGAGATTCTAGAGAGTCAAAACGACCGAGGCATTTGTATTCCTGGTCGCTCTTGAGTACCCAGACAAGACCTAAAACTCCCCACCTGACTATACAATACCTCTTACCTGCCCACACGCTGTAGGTTTCCTGCCTTTGTCCTGTGTTCTTCTCAAACATGAGGAATCCTGATGGACATCGATGCAAATGAAACCTTGAAGTGCAGGGAAGTTCACAGGTATAGCCTGAACTCTTTACTAGCGGATTCCAGAAAAATTTCTTTCTCCTTTCTGACTCTATCCCTCCTCGCCCTGCCTAAAACACAGCAATGCTACTGAAAGGAAATTTACAGAGACATAATCCCAATATAAATCACACTTAGCAGCCAACCAGATAACACACAAACATATCAACTTTCTGTTTTATGTGCACTCCCCTTGTCCCATGCTACTGCTACTCTCTGCACTTAAAATCCCGTTAAAATAATAGCATGTAAGCCACCTTCTGTAAGTGTTGCTTTTTCTAGACTGCAGGTAAAAACACACAGAAAAAAATGCCACATATGGATGTAAGGTACAAATTCACACCTAGGAAGTGAGAGAGAATATTGCTGAGAAATTGACAAAATCTGGTATCAAACTGTCAAAACTTCTATTGATCTGACTGAAATAAAAAGCTATTCCTATGGGCGCCTGGGTGGCTCAGTGGTTTGGGCTGCTGCCTTCGGCTCAGGTCATGATCTCAGGGTCCTGGGATCGAGCCCCGCATCGGGCTCCCTGCTCCGCAGGAAGCCTGCTTCCCTCTCTCTCTCTCTCTCTGCCTGCCTCTCTGCCTACTTGTGATCTCTGTCTGTCAAATAAATAAATAAAATCTTTAAAAAAAAAAGCTATTCCTATAGGAACCACTTTCATAGCTGAAGACTCATGGACTCCCACAAAGGATAACACTTGCCAATTATGGCACAAACTAAAATAGCTGCAAATCACATGAACAACTGAATTTTCATGAGTGATAGTAAATAATGCAAACATCCAAGAAAAGAACTAAAATAATAAGGCACCTGAACAAACCTATTTCAAAATCTGTTTAAAAAAATTAAAAACATAAAGAGTAGGAGGCAAAATCAAATAATCAAATAGTATTAACAGAATAGGCACCTATTTATAGAGGAATCAAAAAAAATTTTCATGCATGTGAAACAGAGTGACTTGGAATAAAAACTCAGTTTATAGGTTAAAGAGAAAATTCCACACAGCCAAAGAAAGAAGTTTATACTGAATTTGGTATCTAAGGAAATCACCCAAAATGGAGCACAGAGAGCAATATTCTCTCTCACTTCCTATCATTTTTAAAAATAATTATTTTATTTTCCATGAGTAACAGAATTTAAAGGTCTGATATAGCCTATTTGGAACATCAGAAGGAGGGGGAAAAAAGAAACAGGAGGATATACAATGTTTAATGTGCCAAATGGCTATACAGTTTTCCAGAATTGAATCACCAACCACAAAGTTGTTTGGCTTACTTTTTCATTTTAGGACACAAAAATAATGTCATTTGAAAAACTAAACTTGTTTATAAAATGTTTAGCACGGTCTTTTTGGCACTCCTATTTGAAACTGCTGCATTTGTATTTCTCTATGGGTTTTTTGGTTTTTTGGTTCATGAGGCATGACTTTTGATGAACAGCCAGATATTCCTAACACCAGATTTTTGTTTCCAACTGCCTGGGAAAGAACACTCCTTAATAGACTTGGAATCACACTGACCTCTTGATGCCAGATTGGACCTACAAAAGTATATTTTATGAAAGTACATGGCCTCCTTATACAGAGGGTGAATTGCTTCCCACAGAGACACCTCTCTGGAGTAAGCTGCAAAATGAGAGAAATCAAGTATTTATCCATATTTCCATTGAAACAAACAAAAAAAAGTATTAAAGTCCTTTGACAGAGTTGAGTATCATTTTTAAGGCATTTCATTGTTATATAGGTCACCTGGGGATCCTTTTGTTTTCTTTGAATTTATCCTGATTTTTCTGACACCTTCGACTCTGAAGTTTGATATTTTCAACAACTTTGGGACATTTGGGAGCATTACATCTTCATTTTTTCCTGTCCACTCTCTTTTCTTTCATACTAGTATTTCCATTACAGATATGCTAGAGTAATACTGTCCCATACATCATTGTTCATTTATTTTTGTAAAATTTTGGCTCTCTATTCTACAGATTGGGTAATTCCTATAAATGTGCCTTTAATTCAGTACTAAGCAGATCTTTTTATATATATATATAGTTTCCATTTCTTTGATAATTATTTCCTATCTATTTACTCATTGCACCTGTTTCTGCAAGCCTCTGAATGTATTTACAATACCTGTTTTAAAGTCCATGTATGAATAGGAAGGAAAGAGGGGGGCAGCATGTCTGATAATTGCAAATACCTGCGTCATCTCCTGGCCTATTTATACTGAATACATTTTATGATAATGGATGAAATTTACTTTTTTACATGTCTAGAAAAATTACATAAATATTCTTATGTTGAAAATTGTGGATGATATGCCATAGGGAGTCCAGATTCTGTTGCTTTCTTTTAGAGGATGTTGACTTTTGATCTGCCTGTCAGAACAAAATTACTGGCAGATGCTCTTGGCTTTATATGTTGTCAGGGCTGGTCTATTTTGTTTCTGATTTTGGACTTTATTCAACAGTTTGGTCCTTATTGATAAGGTATATCCTTTCTGGGGTCCTAACTGAATGTCTGAAGTGCTCCGTCAGCAAGGCTCCCCCACATTGGCTGGGATGAAGCTCCAGTGCCCCCAGCACTTCCCTACCTTGGATACCCCCAGTCAGCCCTCCACTCCGTGGCAGCCCCTAGGTCTCTTGGAGCTGTGTCTTCTGTCTGTTAACTCAGCACTTGCACAGTGATCGTCAGGGAACCCATCAGGCTTCTGGGCCCTGCCTCCCTGCCTCCCTTAGAGTTCCCTGCTTTCCAAAATCCAGCTGCTTCAGTGGTCTAGAAACTCTCAATTCAGCAAGATCTCCTTGCTCTTCTAGGATTTAGCCCACTACACGGTATTCCATAGATGTGCCCTCAGGTATCAGGTCAGGACACAGGTAGGGACTTCTCCCAAGGATCACCATACTGCACTGCCTGCTGTCCAAGGTCTGAAGAGAGCTGTGTCACGTACTTTGTGCAGCTGCAGAGTTCCTTATGACAGAAGGTTAAGTTTGGAACTAGTTTGGAACCAGGGCCAGATACGGAGTTTCTAAAGCACTGTTGAAGAACAAAATCACCAACAAATAACTTGGAAATAAACTAAATACTCATTTGTATATAATTGGTTAAATAAAATATTTAAACTTTAAACTCCATCTTGCCTTTGAAAAGAATGACATGGAGAGATGTTTAGGACACCTTGTTAAAATAAACTAAAAAAAAAAAAAAGCAGTGTTCACAAAGCCATGAAACTCTGTGTGTGTGTATTCATACAAATGAAAACTGAGAGGATAAACTCAAAATTGCTAATATATGGTTATTTCGAAGGGTATAACTAAAAATAGCAGAGCATGTATACTTTCTGTACTACGTGTCTCCGTGGTATTAGCATCACTCAAAATGTGAAGATGCAGTGATACTTTTTAAGAGAAAATAATGAAGAAGACTTCATAATGATAAATTACTTGGAATCACTATGTAAGTATCTAACTCTTCGGTAAAATGCCTGCTGAAGCTCCAGAGTTAAAAAGCATCTGAAATAGCAAAAGTCGAAACTGGGCACATTTATAAAAATATGATTCCTTCCCTGGCACTGCTTCCCTACCTTTTAGTCTTGACACCCAATCTGCACAGCAGTATCCCCCACCCTTTCTGGGCTGTTAAGTGCTGCAGATCTGAAATACTCTTTCCCTACTATTACTGGAAACTGACATGAAGGGTCCACCCTCTCCTGCAAATCTGACATGCCAATTTTGAAGGAGGATTTGAGTAGTAAACACTTGACACAATTTATTTCTTTTCCAGTTGTGAGACTCATAGCGTCCCCTAGGTCCCCAGTTTGAATAGCTAAAAACTCCTTTTATGTCTTTCAAAATCCTGACAGGCAAGTGGATTCAGAGCACGCCAGCAATATGTCAAACAGCATCAGTCCCTCTGCCTCCCAGAGTGATTGAGACTATCTTTTAGGATCAGTTCCCGAAGAGTGATTTGCTCAAAATCAGCTAGTTCAAATGAGAATTCGTTTCCTGAGAGTTCAAAAATTCATGGTAATTGGAACTGGAAATGACTAAGGCCAGCCAGTCATGTCTCCACCTTCTACCTTTGTCCTCATCACCACTACTGTCCGTACAATCAGTCACACTCAGAACTAACAGTGCCCCTAATTAAACTACTGGGAGGAGAACACAGTCACTGGTAAATATTCCTATCATAAAATGTATTCTATATGTTCTAATTTCACTTACCTTCATAAACATCTTATCATGTTGACAATTCAGAATACATCTCACTGTCAGAATTTCTAGAAGCTGGAGAGAGACAACCTTAATTCAAGTCCTGGCTTTGTCAATCATCAGCAGTGCAAATTTAGTCAAGTTATTTAACTTCTTTGTGTGCATTGTTCTTTCTCATCAGTAAAATGGGGATCGTAACAGTATCTATATTATAGGATTGTGCGACAACTAAGTAATTTTATTTAAAAGTACCTAGGTCATAATAAATACTTAATAATACATATTAATTTTCATCAACACCATCTTTATGGTCTTTATCATTAATATAATTTCCTAAATGATTAAATTATTTTACTCTTATAAACTAGGAATGGTTTTCCAAAAATTGATTTCTTTTAGTTTGTCTTTAAGGATGTTACCTCCTTTAAGCTGCACCAAACCAACAGGAATTGCTTATTGTTGACATATGAATAATGGCTGTAGTGTCGAAAGAATGCGCCCACACTCAAAGCAAACACTCAGTGAACTTTATTTGAGCTCAACCCCATTCACATTAGATTGTCCCACAAGTTTACCAATGCTTTAGAAGCCATGGTAGGTGCTCATCAAGGACTTATTCAATGGATGATGATTTTATGAGAAAATAGATACATCATCCTTTCCATTGGATACTAATGAAGTCCTAGAGTTCACTGAACAGATTAAAAACTTTATGTCTGACTCTAGATAGGTGGATAGACAGACAGATAGATAGATATGGATATAGATAGAAATGCATATCTGGATATATAAAATTATTCTTACCTATTCTTACCTAGGAAGGGCCTTAGAGTTCCATATCCTGTTCTTTAGAAAGTAAACTTCATTAGGACAAGTGTCACCAGCTAGACTCCAAGATTTGACCTTTACTGCCCACTTGTGTCTACTCACTGACCTTTATCCCACATTTTCCTTAAACTCTTCTTTCCAGCTTCCCTCTTAACTCAGGCAAATGGAAACTGAAACTGCCCCTCAGGCATAGCAACAGCCCTGACAAAACTGTGACCTAGCCCGGATTACCCAGACCCGTTTGAGTGTAACCCCATTCATGCTGGTGTAGACGGACTATGGAGTGACTTCTAGAACGACTGACAACTACCCTTACCTCATTTATAATACTAAAATCTCTACCCAAGGGCAAGCACGAGCCTCATTTACATAACACAATGTATGTACCAGTATGTTTCTTTAAGATACAAGTGCATCCTTATGCCCTCCTCTACATATGATGACAAGGGTTCCCTATCTCAATATTCATCCTAACCCTAAATAAAGAAGCTAATTGCTTATTCAAAATGTGTCTTAGCCTGTTTGAGAGTTCAACTCTTTTAATGTATGTTGTAACAATACAGTGAGTTGTAATTCATTTTTAAAAAAAAAAAAAAAAAAAAAAAAAAAAAGAAACCCATTCACCCTTGCTCAGGGAGTTATGGCATTAGAAGCGATTCACCATAATCCTCTTACTTGCTGCAAAAACTCAACCTGGTGCAGTTTCTGACTCATCAAGGAGCAAACTCACATTGATTCAGTTACACAAGGAGCTCCAGTCTCTGGTGCCAAGAAAACTGATATGCAGAAGTCGGTCACTATCCCACTCTACCCATACTACCAATACTTCCGAAGTGGTCAGACTACCCAATCCCACCTATTGTGATTGTTTCCCACTTGTTCATTTTAAAACAACTCCATTAATTCACAATGAGGAAGAACATCTGAGTCAGGAGACAATGTGAGTTGTGTAGCCTACATAACCCCCTTCCAGGGGTAATACCCAGAGACCTCAAGTAAGATACAGTGCTGCCATCGGAAAACCCTAGAGAAACACTTTACCCAGGCTGAGGCAAGACTATGGCTGAAATGTTTAAGGAATACCAAAAGCAAAGTTTAACTTGAGTAAAGACAGGAAAGAATAAAATGGTATCTAAAATAGTATCAACAAAGCATCCAGAGGCCAGATTACATAGGATTTGGGAGGTCCTATCATACATTTGGATCTTACTCTGAATGAAGAAGACTGGCACTGACAGGGTCCAATATAGTAAGACATTATCTTTTTTGTGTGCTTTAAGGTCTTTCTGCTGTTGTGTATAGAACACACAGAAGTGATCTCAGAATAGAATAAAAAGGATGAGGAGTCTGTGGAGGTGTCCACTCTTCTGTTTCCTTGTTTTACGGTTATTAACACCCATCATACTTCCTGTTCTATATAAAAATATTTATAGTCTTGAGATCAGGAATGATATCAGATGGATTTTTTTAATCTGCAGCAATGCTTATATTCTCTTATTTTTCACAGTATTTCTTAGAAGTATTTCATAACAGTTATGAAAACAATTGAATTTCCATGGTTTTATTGCATTTTAATAAGGCAGTATTTAATTATTGTTTTATTTTTAATTATTACAGTTTTTCTATAATTTTTGAATAGAAAGTCTTCCAAATTAGAAATATGGCATAATCGAAAGACTTGGCAGAGCAATCAAACTATCACCAATGTATTACAGTAGTGTAAAGAGGACTATTTATTAAATGGCCACTTGAACACATGGTTCTGTAGGAAAATACTCTTTCATTATCCATGTTGGCAATCTTTCATCAGCACTATATTTACACCAGACTAACACTATTTTGTAATGCTTCCAATGAAATAAATTTGCATATTTGACATGCATATGCTTTGTAAAAATCTGCACAGTATTAAATCATTATATAATCTTACTCAATAGCTATGAGCAACAAGAAATACAAGCAACCACTCAACTTTCTTTCTCTGATCAAAAATGTACTTCATTCCCTTGTAAGAAGTAGGAAAACGCCTAGACCCATCTATCATTTCTGAATTAATATGCATAACTTTGACTGATCTTATCTTCTGCTTGTAAATCTTCATGCAATGAGAAAGGGACACAACATAAGCCTCGTGATTGTAAATGGCATTAAGTAACTAGAAGCTACGGACTTCACAGTGTCATGGAAGGACGGCACACAGCATATTAGATAAAGTCTGAAGAGTTCCTCAGCTTCCCAGGGAAAATAATACAATTTGGATTGTTAAAATTATGTGACTCTGTGCTTCTCTTCCTTTTGATTAAGTCCTAACACAGCACACACATAATTATGTGTTTAAAATCTAGAAATAAGAAAGAGATGAAAAATTAACCAAATAGATTTTATAATGATTTTTTTTTTTAATTTTTGGGGAAGTGGATGAATCTTTTTTTTTTTTTTAAGATTTTATTTATTTATTTGACAGAGAGAAATCACAAGTACACTGAGAGGCAGGCAGAGAGAGAGAAGAGAAGGAAGCAGGCTCCCTGCTGAGCAGAGAGCCCGATGCGGGACTCGATCCCAGGACCCTGAGATCATGACCTGAGCCGAAGGCAGCGGCTTAACCCACTGAGCCACCCAGGTGCCCCTATAATGAATAGTTTTTAAAAAAACAATTCAGTGAGTTTCTCAGATCCTAGAATTTATTTATTCTTTATTTTATCTTTCACAGTGTTATAAAAGTACCTATTCTTTATCTAGTGTTTGATCATTTTTTCCCTCTTTGATGAAAAGTCCAGCAAAACAAATAAAAAGCTTGAAAATTAATGATGGCCTTATAATGGAATTCTAAGAAGTAGAGAGCTTTTCCTGTTTTTCTTTTTGAAAAGGCTAAATTCAAGTAAGTTTATTTAGTGCCAATAATCTCTCTCATATTTCTAATCTCACCTTGACCCAATTACAAAAACAATAGAAAAGCCAAAGGACTTGATCTTCCTGACCATTGTATTTCTTAAATTAAATCCTAATTGCCATAAAACCACAATCTTCATTTAAATATTATTGGTGCATGAGTTAGAATGGCCAAAATTAACAAGACAGTAAACAACGTGTGTTGTAGAGGATATGGAGAAAGGGGAACCCTCCTACACTGTTGGTGAGAATGCAAGTTGGTGTAGCCACTTTGGAAAACAGTGTGGAGATTCCTTAAGAAATTAAAAATAGAGCTTTCCTATGACCCCGCAATTGCACTACTGAGAATTTACCCCAAAGATACAGATGTAGTGAAAAGAACGGCTACCTGTATCCCAAAGTTCATAGCAGCAAAGGCCACGGCCACCAAACCGTGGAAAGAAACAAGATGTCCTTCAATGGATGAATGGATAAGGAAGATGTGGTCCGTATACACTATGGAGTATTATGCCTCCATCAGAAAGGATGAATACCCAACTTTTGTATCAACATGGATGGGACTGGAAGAGATTATGCTGAATGAAATAAGTCAAGCAGAGAGAGTCAATTATCATATGGTTTCTCTTATTTGTGGAGCATAACAAATAGCATGGAGGACATGGGGAGTTAGAAAGGAGAAGGGAGTTGGGGGAAATAGGAGGGGGAGATGAACCATGAGAGACTATGGACTCTGAAAAACAATCTGAGGGTTTTGAAGGGGCAGGGAGTGGGAAGGTGGGTGAGCCTGGTGACGGGTATTATGGAGGGCGTGTATTGCATGGAGCACTGGGTGTGGTGCATAAACAATGAATTCTGGTACATAGAAAAGAAATTTAAAAAATAAAAAATTTAAAATAAAATAAATTATAAATATTATTGGTGCATGTTAACTCTCCTCTGTAAACACAATGTTTGACAATCACAGCAACTATTTCAGTTACTATTGCTATGTAATAAAGTCACCCCAAAGTAATGATTAAAAAAATAGGCTCATGGATTCTGTGTGTCTGTAATGTATAGAGACTATAGCAAGATTCTGTGTCTGTCCCTTATCTGAAGCCTCAGCTGGAAAGGTGCAGAGGCTGAGCTGACCTGAACACAGAGGGCTAGGACTGTGTAAATGTGTCTGATAGTTGGTAGCTATAGGCTGGACCCAGAGCTGGAGCGGTTGAGCAGAGCACTTCACATGGCTTTTTCATGAGGCCTGAATTTCGTCACAGCACGGTCCCCTCAAGATCGTCTTTACATTATTTCTCAGGCCTCCGGAGTTAAGTTTCCCAGCCAACAAGCCAGAAATCGTCTTGCTTTTTATGACCAGGTCTTGAGACCCAAGCTGCAACACTTGTGCCAAATTCAATTGTTTACAAACTAACTTCAAGCCAGCTCATATTCAAGAGGGTAACTGGAGACCATATGTGGATGGTAGCGTGGTAAGGTTCAAAAAGTGTAAGGGATGGGAGAAACTATACAGCCATATTTGGAAAATATAAAGACTTCATCGACTTTTACAGAAGTAACCAGAGTAGACGACCCGTTATGTCAATGTACCTCATTATGTTTAAGTGGGAGCTTTCCTACTTTATCTATGGTCAGTCCCCAAATATGGGAACTTGTGCCATGAGTAAGAATACTTCTTACTCATATATTCTTTAAAAAAAAAAAAGATTTTAGTTATTTATTTCAGAGAGAGAGAGAGAGCTCCCAAGCATGAGCAGGCGGAGGGGTAGAGGGAGAAGCAGACTTCCTGCTGAGCAGGGAGCCCATGCAGAACTGGATCCCACTGGGATCATGACCTGCACCAAAGGCAGATGCTTAACTGACTGAGCCACCCAGGCACCCTCTTACTCATACATTCCAAAGGGATTTTGGAGACTACCCACAGAAGACTCGGTGAGTAGTAAACACAAACTAGTTTTACCATTTTTAGCTCATAACCTACTCCCAAAATATAAAATGATGAAATAGTGCTCAAAGCCAAAGAGAAGTTATAATAATTTTAGGGAATCCATTGAATTGAATGGACTTCTTATGGGAGAAGAAGTCCCAAAAAGGACTTACGGGACTTCGCCCTCACAACCTTGGATCTGTCTTCCTGTCGACCAGAAATCCCTCCAACTTCAGCAACTGCACAGAATGGTTAGTGTACCCTAATACTGCTACGAGTTCCCTCTGCACCTTTTATGTCTTTTCTCCTAACAGTCATCAGACATTATGAAAATTACTTGTTTCTTGTCTGTTTCTATCTCCACAAAGTAAATGCCATGAAAATAGTGACTCAGTCTATCTTGACTGTCACAAAGCATCTAGAACAGCATCCAGCTCAAAATAAGAACTCATTAAGTATTTGCTGAAAGAGGGGCGCTTGGGTGGCTCAGTGGGTTAGGCCTCTGCCTACGGCTCAGGTCATGATCCCAGGGTCCTAGGATCAAGCCCTGCATG
The DNA here is from genome assembly GCF_022355385.1 of Mustela nigripes. NCBI lineage: Eukaryota > Metazoa > Chordata > Mammalia > Carnivora > Mustelidae > Mustela > Mustela nigripes. The sequence goes on along the minus strand of NW_026739922.1, from coordinate 30,956 downwards.
GGGCTCTCTGCTCAGCGGGGAGTCTGATTCCTCCTCTCTCTCTGCCTGCCTGCTGCTCTGCCTATTTGTGATCTCTGTCTGTCAAATAAGTAAATAAAGCTTAAAAGTATTTGCTGAAAGAACAAATTTTAAAAAATAATTTTCAACTTGCCTTTTCAATTTCTTGACAGTGCATTGCCAGAATTTCCAACATATATGTCATTATATGTTTTTAGGGGTTTTTTCTCTTTAAAAGTTTTATACAAATGGCAAAATAAAAATAAAGCAGTAAGGCAAATCCTGATGAGCTGAGAATAATTCCACATATTTTCCTCAGTACCAAGACAACCATTATCACCTGCCCAAGTATACAATTTTCTTATTCACTCTGTCATGTAGTATTATCAGCCTTTTGCTTTAGAAATGCTTTACCTCTACTGTACCTTTTTTAGAGCTATTAAGTCTAGAGCTATTAGAGCTATTAAGTTTTTGATCTCTAGAATTTTTTATACAATCATGTATAATCATATATTTAGGGTATAGATTCTCTCTTTGTCTCTCACATGTACACAGTTTCTCCTTTTACTTACAATAATTAGAACTCTAAGAGTAAGACTATATTTTATAGTAGGATTGCAAATAAAACAGGCTGAGCTGATGCCATAACATAAAGAGAATTTTATAATGTTTCTTGAGGGCAATGAAAGCTCCATCTTGAAAGTTTCTTAGGGCAAAAAAGCAGGCGATAGGCTTTACATAAAAGAAGTTAAATATCAAAATATATAATTTAAAATTCATTTGTGGATGGAAACTACTTCCTGGAGTTTAGAAGAAAGTAGCGTTTCATTTGGTCTAGGTCACAGCACAACCCTTCAGAATCTATGATTACACCAAAGGCACAGTCATTACCTTAATGGAGGGGAAGCCCAGAAAGAACACGCACACCTGGACACTTTAGCAAGAACCCTGATTATGGAAAGTGGAAAAACAAGTGGGTCTTACTTTCATCTGAACAAAACCATCTATAATTTAGAGGAAGTGTCTACCTCCACATTCAGAATGTGTAAGGAAGAATGTGACTAATTTGCAAGACAGAGGTTTAATAGTAAGAGCATGTGATATGGAGTCAGAAAATAGAATCCCCTCAGTCAAAAGTTCTCTGACATCCAGGGGCACCTGTGGCTCAGTGGGTTAAGCTTCTTCCTTCAGTTCAGGTCATGATCTTGGGGTCCTGGGATGGAGCTCTGTCTCAGGCTCCCAGCTCAGTGGGAAGTCTGCTTCTCCCTCTCCCTCTGCCTCCCTCCCCTGCTTATACTTTCTCTCTCTCTCTCTCTCTCAAAAATAAAATTATAAAAAAAAATTTTAAAAAAAGTTCTTCCATATCCAGAAGAAGGAGGAGGAGAGGGAGGAAACTGGGGGGAAAGAGAAGCTGTAATGAAGGCATCATAGTCCTACCATTTGAAGTAACTACACAAGTCTCCATTTATTAGAAAGATCTCCAATATGGGGCCCTTGGGTGGCTCAGTAGGTTTAAACATCTGTCTTCAGCTCAGGTCATGATCCCAGAGTCCTGGGATCAAGCCCTGCACTGGGCTCCCTGCTCAGCGGGAAGTTGGCTTGTCCCTCTCCCTCTGCATCTCCTGCCTGCTCATATTCTCTTGCTCTCTTTCTAAACAACAGATAGAGAGAGAGAGAGAGAGAGAGAGTTGTTTTTTTGTTTTGTGTGTGTGTGTGTGTTTGTGGTTTTTAGTGGGTGGGCTCATCTGGCCAGATGGTATTTTGGCTGCAGCTTTTACACACACACACACACACACACACACACACACACACACACTGCTAGAATGCTGAACATGGACCGCGCCCCACCCAAACATCCCCAATCCCAAATGCAGAGTAGCCAGGCTTCCAGACATAAATTTAAAAATAAAAGTAAATAAAAAGAGTTGGTCTCTGGGGAGGGAGAGCTCATGCAGAGATGAAGGCAAAGGCCTCTGGGAGCCAGGGCCAAGAAAGATAAGAAATCCCTGCCCCTCCCCTCAGGATCCCCACCCCGTGAGGGTTTCTGCACTAAAACAGGGTCACTAACACCAGCCATCAGGCCTCCAACCCCTTTAATGTCCAGTCTCTCAACCTATTTGATTTTCACCCCATTTTCCCACCAGACCCCAAGAGCATGGTGTTCTGGGACTGAGGGTGGAAGGGGGAGGAGGGGTAGCTGTAGCCAGCAGGTCTTTAGCTGGCTTCTCCTGGTTCTAAATCTGGGTCAGGGGACCCCACTCAATCCTTGCTGAGTTGCACAGTCTCCTGGGAGAGAACGTTCACATTCTTGTGCAAGTACATGTTCGTGGCGAGCTGTTCCTCCAGCACATTCTGGAGCTTCTTGTTCATATACCTCCCATTCATAGATAGGTAGATACATTCCCAATTCTATATGTTTTTAAAGATTTTTATTTTTATTTATGACAGACAGAGATCACAAGCAGGCAGAGAGGCAGGCCGAGAGAGAGAGGGGGAAGCTCAATCCTAGATGTGGGGCTCAATCCTAGGACCCTAAGATCACGATCTGAGCTGGAGGCAGACGCCTAAACTACTGAGCCACCCAGGTGCCCCACAGATTTCCAATTCTTAAAAACACTCTTTTGTATTGTTGAGTGATCAGCTCCTCTGGGGGGCTACTCGTTAATGAACAAGATTCCTTGTTAAGCTACTTGTTTATGAATTATGTATTAATAATTATGAATTATTAGCAGTTGTAGAGACTACAGTTAATGGTTCCTTGGTAAAACAGAATGAAGAAATACTTATATAAAAAATTCTTTGGTACAAGTTCAAGGATTCATTAATACTGTAGATACAAAAGAACTTCTAATGCAACTTTGATTCTAATAATGCATAAGCTATCAAGCACAGAAGTACTTTTGAATTTAATATATTTTAAAAGAGAAAAATGCCTTCTGTTTTCAAATTTGTGGTTATTTTTCAAAGACCCCTCCTGAATTTTAAAAAAAATGTATACATGTGTACATGGAGATAAAAGATCCTGATCCAAGCGGCAGAGTATACAATCTGTGATCTGTGCTTCTATAATACGGCACTGGGGTAATCCTTAGGATTAATAAGCACTGTTCCAACCTTTTATGCCAATCACTCTCATAGTGGCACTAACATCTCTGTGTGAGCAAGTTTCACATCTACATTTCTAGTTTGATCTCTCATCAGAGATTCAGATCAGCAGTTCCAATTCCATGCTGCATTTTTCCACGCCGAACCCAAGGTCACACTCAACCACAGATCCATGGAAAGGCGTTGAGAGACGCAGAAAGAGGAGTAGCGGTCCGTGGTCAGCAGGTATTTCAGTGCTCTGTTGGCCTTCCTTTCACATCAGTGTTTCATTTATGTTTATAACTCTTCTAAGAACTGGTTCTCATCCTGTGTCACTGGTCATAGCCGACATGGATTTTTAATCTAAAGATGATTTTGCATCTTTTCATTCTAGTTCATGTATATTCATAGAGCTGGACTATTGTCTTTCCCTACAATTTCTAGGAAAGCTTTAAGTATTGATACTGGACTTTGGAAATTATATTTATGAAACTAATATTGTTATTGGCAAAATGTCAGTTTCCCAACAATGAAGAGGGCTTGTAAATACTGATCCGTTTTTTACTTGCCTAGGGCCAATGAGGTTAACGATTGTGACTCCTGAGAAATTCCACTCCCAAGCTGTGAATAAAGATTGTAATTGCAGGGTCACACTTTCTCTTAATAATATCCACGCTGACTATTATGATACATCTGTGGTTGTAAGAAAGCAAAGCTTTAATGGGGAAGATCTATGTAAATATGTTGTAATGTAGAAGAAATCTTGACCTATAAAAAATCTTTGTAAAAATAGATCTTGTGAGCTTCCCTCCAAATGTTACCTTGTCTATACCTCTGATGTTGAAACATGAATTCAGTTAAATTTCCCAACGGTATTGCAAGCCAGCTACTACAATGTCCACCCCCACGTAAGCCACAAATGTTGAGGGGAAGATGAGGAAGGAGCTCAATACCTTCTCTCCCTATCTATCTAAATGGCATCATTCTTCAAGACCACTGCAAACATATCTTCTCCCATAATGTCTCACAATATTCCATAAGCCAGATATGATCATTGTCCCCTTGAACCATGCCACACAGAACTTACCTGTCTTCTGGCACTTATTTTAAGGCAGCCCATGTTATCATCATGTAATGTTTTATCCTATTGTCTTTAAGGCATTATTTCCTTCACTATTTCAAGCTCTGGTTCATGTGACAAGTACTCAAATACCAAGTTCAGATCATAGGTACTCAAATACCCGAGACAATGGGTGTTTAATTACACAAGTTCATTGGACCAGTTTCACTAGCACTCCATCTGTGTCATTGCCAGTCTCTTCGGTTTGGAGGCGTGTGGGCCTCCGTCAGTTCCAGGAGCAGAATCAGTCTCATTAGTGAAATAAACAAGTGGTGAAAGCACTGTGAGACAGAAGACGACACGAGGGCAGTCGTGCAGAAAAGTCTGCAGACCACAGATCAAGCGGACATTCCGTCCTGCTGTCTCTTTCATCGTTGCCTCCGCTACGGTCACAGCTGGACCAGAAACCCTCCACACTCGCCAGTTTCTGACCGCGGGCTGATACTGCACTTGGAGTATGGAACGGAGTTCTCGGGTTGTCCAGTTTGCAGCAAGATCCGTCCTCACGGGAATCTTGGTCAGTCCGACGGTCCAGAATAAGGAGAAAGGACGAGTCTGAGTGACTAGGACACAGGGAGAAGCAGTTGCTCATTCCACCAGTTTGTTCTCTCTCATCCCCATGCCTCCTGCACATCCCAGGTTTTCTAAATGGCTTCCTGCTGTGGAGGTGGCGGTGCGCACAGCGGTGCTTCTCTCCTTTATTTGAGCTTTGGCTGTATGCTGCATTCTTTTGTCCTAGAGTACTTGGGCATTTTCGAACACACTGAGAAATTCTGTTAGCAGACTCTGATCTTCAGAATGCAATTAATAATAATAGCGGTGTATAATTATCTGATCTAAGCTTTTAACACATACTGATCCTTTGAATCCTTACAATATCTCCATGTGCTAGCTACTAATATTTCCCCCTTCTATGGGTGAGAAACTCAAAGTTCAGGTCACCTAAAGAACTTGCTCAATGTCACGAAACTACCCAGTGGAAGAGCTGAGGCACAAATGGAAGTTCTTGGCTCCCAAGCACTCGTTAACAGTCAGTTATCATTTCTTTTCAAAGAGTCTTCCCGATGAATCTCCTTTATTTGTTGTTTCTGGCACATGTGAAAGGTGTAGGACTTGGAGACAAAGGACCAAGGGTAGGTCTCTGCTCCACACTCATCCGTGCTGAATGACTGAACAAGATTTGTACCCCCCTTCAATCCTGTGGTTCCATTCAAAATGGAAAGAATCACAGCTTTCTTTCTAATTTAATGTGAGGATTAAGTTAGATACTTACAGTGGAAACAACAAGCCCAGGACTGGACAAAAATATTCGATAAATGTGAGCTTTCTTCCTCTCTTCATTTGAAAATGTTCATAATAGGAGTACCTGGGTGTCTCAGTGGGTTATGCCTTTGCCTTTGGCTCAGGTCAGGTCTCAGGGTCCTAGGATCGAGGACCCCTGTGTTGGGCTCTCTGCTCAGCAGGGAGCTTGCTCCACACCCCCTGACCCTCTGCCTGCCTCTCTGCCTACTGTGGTCTCTGTCTGTCAAATAAATAAATAAAATCTTAAAAAAAGAAAAGAAAAGAAAAGAAAACGTTCACAAGAAAAGGAAACTATTTCTACTTTAAGATATACAGTTTCCACCTTTATATTGTAATAATCTCATATCTATGTAAAACATAAAGCCCAATGTCCTATGAGAATAATTAAGGACTATCCATATCTAGGATAATACTACCTCCATTTCAGAGTCTTAACGTACCACTGATTATAGGAAGCACCATTATTTTATCTGTTTCAATGGAAAAACTTTTAATTAATCTATGATGAAGCTCCACTATCACAAAGTGTTATTATTTATATGTATTAAAATCTGCTTTTAATACATCCCTTTGGGCATCACCCAGTCAGATAGTCTAAGATGACAGCACATGAGGTTGGGAAACGCAGGAGAACACGGAGCCGTATGGTCGGCACTACTGTGACTGTCACCATGGCCATCACTTCAATCCATCATCATCATCTTCGTAAGAAGGAACTTGCTCAAAGTCATTCAGCTAAATAGTGGCAGGGATGTGGCTAGATCAAGAAATTCATGACTTGAAGTAGATACAAGCTATCTTGGTAGCCTATACTGATCCCAAACCAAATACAAAGGCCCAAACCTAAACTTCTAGGACACAATATAATAAGTTCTGTGATCTGAAGATCACTTGTTCTTTCTTTATCTTATTCCACATCCAATCCATTAGCAAGTTCTATCTCCTTTCCAGGGAAGTGTTCAGACATCAAATTATTTTATCGTAGCAATACCCTATCCTCCGCCCTAGGCAACCTCTTTTTCTTTTCTTTTCTTTTTTTTTTTCACTTTCTCCCTAGAACGTATTATCATCTAATACGTTGTATGATTGGGTTATGTGTTTGGTTTGTGTGTTCCATCTTCAACCCAGTGGGTCCTCCATAGCCCTAAGAGAATATAAGCTCCATGAACACTTCTATTGTGTTTGCCTTTTACTGTTTTGTTCAGTTCCCTGTTTTCAAGCCATGAAACACTGCCTGGCATACTGGAGAAAATTAGTAACTATTTGTTGAATTAACAAATATTTCTCATGTTGTTTAATTACAAACAACAGAATCATCTCAATTTCAAATCTGGATAAAGCATTGCTTCGGATTAAAAAAAAAAAAAAAGATAAAATAAAGTTCACCAAGAACTTCCATCTTATACATTCACAAAATTCTGTCTTTTCTTCTTCTTTAATGACAAAATAGTACTTTGTTCTAGAAATAGTGTAAGAACCTATCTCAGGTTGATCCTCTTGCTCTTGTATTTCACACTGAAACAACCCCACCTTGTGGAATGAGGGTAAATTTGCTGAACCCTCAAATACCCTGACAACATCTCTGTTTAAATGCAAATGAAAAGGACACAGGATATCTCTGACACTTCAAGATTTCTGTTGATTTTTAAATGTGGGGTAATTGCAGAGGGTGGGGATGCTGGAGATACAGAACTGTCCCAACTGACCCACTCCCTAAGGTAATGTTTGAGTAACAGATTTAAGTGATTCTCTTTCTCTGATTTTTAAAAAATATTCCTTTGCCTCATAGTTGTGCCAGAATATTGATACTTGTTCTACTTTGCTTTCCTAGAGGAATACCACATTTTCTCCTAAAACTTTTAAGGCGGTATAATATTATACAGTGGTATTAAACAAATAAAGGGCAAACCACACAGTACTAAATTAACCAAGACAGAAAGTTCTAAACTGACTAGGGAAATCACCTACTGTATCTTGGGACAACTGTGAATGGACAAGAACTTTTCCTAGGAAGCAACATATTTTGTGTTCTGGTTTATATTGGGCCCTGAGCCGTACAAATTTCAGTTTAAGTTAAAACTGTTTGGGGCCGCTGGGTAGGTTCAGTGGGTTAAAGCCTCTGCCTTTGGCTCATATCATGATCCCAGAGTCCTAGGATCCAGCCCCACACTGGGCACTCTGCTCAGCAGGGAGCCTGCTTCCTCTCTCTCTCTCTCTTTCTCTCTCTCTGCCTACTTGTAATATCTGCCATCAAAATAAATAAAATATTTCTAAAAAAATGTTCTAAGGAACTAGGCATGTGTTCCACACAGTGCTGACCACCTTGGAAACCTGACGGATGCTTTCTTTGATTGATGAACTATAGCAAGTGGCATTTTAAAAATAAAACTTAAGATTTAAATGAGTAATTGTGTGTGTGTACACTCAAAAATACATTCTGGTTAGAAACCATTTGCTTTATTTTTAGTAGATACAGAAGTGAGAAAATTCATGCACAAGATGTTATTGCTAATTTTTGAAGTAATCCTTCCTTCAGATTTTTACTTTTATATTTGTAAGTAAATTCTCAAAGAAATAAATTTCTCTAAATGTCCATTAATAAAAATAACTATTCTAATTTTTTATGTTTCCCCCCATTTATGTTGTTACAAAAGTAATTTTATATAGTTCAATGTCATACAGAGTTTACATTTCAGCCTTTTACCTTAATATTTAAGGTAAATATGGTTTGGGCACTATAAGCAATCTTCATATTCGAATATCAAATTCAAAGTAATATTTATTTAATTTTAAACATATAGAATAATTTCTCCATTTACAAGTCATTTCTCATTTCTCACTACTATAATGCCATTATGAGATATTGCCATGTTTATGATTATATTTTTCTTTTAAAAATTTATTGAATAAAACCAAAAGAAAGAATGAAGACACACACATCTAAATCCAGCGTGCATGCATAAGAACAGTGACCTGCTATAGGTTAGGTTTTTCTCACTAACAACCCAGTCTCCTCTCCTTCCCTTAAGTTCTCTGCAAATCTAAGAATCAGAATGACAGATTTTTTTTCCCTTGCCAGTCTTTGTGGATCAAATTTAAACCAGAAGGACTATTACAGATAACCAGGATCTTTTCCTTCAGGATGGTAAGCAGAAGTAGAATCCAGAGAGTAAGGATCTGGAGTGGATTGCCAATATTCATAAACAACAGCTTGGGCTGTTGAACAATTGGATTAGAAATGTATGTAAATCATGCCGGACACACAGCAAGTACTCAATAAATGTTGGTTGTTGTTATTATTTTTTAGTTATCTATTAAAAGGTAGAACTATTCTCCTTGGATTACTCATTCATTTCCAAAAGCTTTATATTATTGTTACATGGTTTTGGAGCAACAAGAGATTTTGCAACAAATATTTTCTCCAACAAAACCATGCCTAGCTGGGGCGAGGAGTCAATCATGGAAACACTGTTTATCTTTTTCTTCCACTCATAATTAGCAAAAATATGAAACAAAATCCACTAATCCTGAACTATAGTAAACTCCAAATTACAGAACTAGAAAAACTACAACTGGTTTTTTACATTTCATTTTAAAATTATTGGACTTAATCTCATAGTGTAGCAGCCAAAAAGAAAAAAAAAAAAAAAAGGAAGAAGAAAAAAACACTTGTATCAAATGATTGCTTAAATAAATGCAAATTTGAGATTATTTATAAGACAGTTTCAAAGGAAATGAATTACAAGGTTTTAGTTATAAAATGGTATTAGGGTAACGTTCAGAATCCATAACTCTTTAAGTTTCATTTCATAGGGTTGAACATTGTTAATTACATGGTGACGGCAGGCTCTTCCCCTGTGGTGACTGAGCAAACAAAGATGATAAAAGTCAAAAACCTAGGATCACTATATGAGTTCTATTAATTTACTTTCATGGTACACTTTAGTTATTTTTAAAGCTTTCTTAACATTTGTCAATATGCACACACTACTAGGGATCACTATGGGATGTCAATTGTACCAAGGATACGAATTATTTGTAGGAAAGAATAAGTGGTATAAGTTGTTGCTGTTGTTTTTTTAATGTGATAGATTAACAGGCTCACATCTAATATATTCCAGAATGCTTGAGAGAGAGAGAGAGAGAGAGAGCTTAAGCATGCAAACATAAATTATGCCATTCCTAAATCAGCCCCCTCTTGCCACCCACTGCATAGTAATCCTCCTTTCCACATCGGTTTTTGGTGTGATTTTAATGACTAAAGAAATGCTCTTTCATTTTCAGATTGCAATTTAAGTAGCAATGCAATCACACCAGAGATTTAATGAAAAATGTCTCCCTAATTTTCTCATACACAGCATGACTATAATATAATGAGAAGGCTGTGTCCTCTATCTGCTCAGAAGTCTTCCCAAGGCCTTCTCAAAGGCATTCCATGGGAAGACAGATCCCTCTAACCTTTGCAGGCAACATTACCGAAGGGGAGGAACACTGTGGTAATCTAAAAGCAGGGACTCTGAGGCCACATCACAGGACTTCCCAGACCAGCTCTATCCTCCACTTGGTTCCATGAGGCATAATCAGCAAATACTGTACACATTTAAAGTGTACGACAGGGCATGTACATTGTGAAATGATTACCACAAACAAGTTAATTAACATATCTATCACCTCACATAGTTTTGATACTTTTTGCTTGTTTTTAGTAAGAACTCTTAACATCTACTTTCAGCAGATTCCAGTCTAGATTCTAGAAGCAGCAAAAGAAACTTTGACTCTTGACAGAAGGAACTGCAAAGAATTTGTGGCCTTTTTTGATCCACCACACCACTGTGTAGTGATGGGTCTCTTGCCATGTTTCTTCCTCTGATACTATCCTTTCTCTCTTTCAACTATAATTTTAAATGTGGTAACATGACCAAGAGCTTGTGGGACCACCTGAGTCTCGTGGAATCCTTTCTCAGTGTCTGGCTAGAGACTTCTCTTCTGGATTGGTGCCCTAGGAGGAGGCACAGGGGTCAAGCTCCTCAGCCTGAGCTAAAACCAAAGGAAGTTGCTCTTTTCTAGAGTGGAGAAACTCAGTTTACCCAGGATCCTGATTAATAAGGTAAAGGTAAATGCATGAGAAACAGAAATATTTAACAAGGGAGACAATTATCACCCCTTGCTCCTCTCACCACGGACAGTGTGCATCAAAGGCAGTCCTTGCTTTACACTTCCCATTCCTGTACTGCAAAGACGAAAGGCTATGTCTTGGGTCTTTAACCTCATTAGCAGAGATTCAGGACAGCATGATAAATTTAATTCACAGGTGAGGAGGCTATAAAGGAGTGAACAGAATGCAAAATGAAAAATAAACATAAAACTAGATGCAAAAAGCATTCAATACAAACAGCCTGGGAATCATAGTGGATATGTATTTACCTAAAAAATGTACTTACTTTTAAATTTACTGTTGATTTACTTTGGTCAATTGTTATTTGAATATCAATTATTTCATTAGATGCCAAGTAAAGGTTCTCTCTTACGTTCTGGGGTAGGGATTTTCTTAAGTGTTTCTTGAATGGGTGCATCTAAATTCGTAATTCCAAAAAGTACATATAGGGAGACAATCTGAAATAAGTCTGTTGCAAAAATTCTACAAACAGCCTTACAAAGCATTTTACTATAGGCAACCTAAGGTAGGTACTGGAGTATCTTTGATGAGTTGCTCCTTATAATAGTTTTAAAGAGGACATCTTTGTTCTTCTCTAAAATTTGCTTTATTAGAGTTAATTTTGAAATGGCTCTCACTTAATATTTAACATTCAGTCAGGCTGCCTTTTCCTTGAACTACTTTGGTCCCAAAATCATGTCCAAAAGAGTTTAATTTCTTTTTCCCCTAACCATACATGTTATTGCACTTGTTAAAGAATAGGTAAAATTCCTAATTAAAAAAAAAAAAAATACCCAGGGGCACCTGGGTGGCTCAGTCAGTCAAGCATCTGACTCCTGATCTCAGTTCAGGTCTTGGTCTCAGGGTTGTGAGCTCAAGCCCCGCATTAGGCTCCACATTGGGTATGGAGTCTACTCAAGAAACAAAAATATGTATGTACGTGTGTATGTGCGCATGCATCTTTCTTGAACTATTTCATAAATATCTCATGATATTATTCTTTATTTGCAATATTATTTTGTTACAATTTGGCAAACATCCATTTACCATGGATAATAAAACCACTCCAGGCTTTTCAGTTCAACCTCAGTGAGACAAATGACCGTTTTCTTTTTCATCAACTGCAACACTAACTCCCAAGAAAGAAAGGTGCCTCTCACTCTGCATCTAGTATAAAGGGCACAGAGACAACAGCAGAGATAATTCAGGTCAAAGTGAGCCAGCTCCAGCACACCACTGAATCAAATCCATAAATTAAAGTCTGATTTAACAGGGGAAGATAAAAATTAATAATCCAAGCTTTAGAGGAACCTTTGTTTGGAAAAACACTCAGGACACAACAGGCTTCCTTTCCTGAAAGCTTTTCCAAATGAGGGTATCAACAAATTTCTTATAGTCAGTTACCTGAGGCTGAGACTATGAATCTAGAGGAGATTCCAAAACTATCTGAAATAAGAATTATAAAGTAAAAGAAAGGAATTGGGGATCATTTTTAATGAAACAAATTTCAGTCTTATCTTTGGATTAGTGATAACAATTATTACTTTTTCCTTTTACCTCTTTGAAATAGCAAAAGAAAAGTATTGATTTCAAACTTTAAGTCCTCCGTCCACTGGCCAAGTGGCCACAATACTGGCCACAGTATTTCCTCTGTTCTTATGTTATTAACTTATTGGGTATTTATGATTTGTCACCTGAATTAAGACAATATTCTTCTAACCGGTCCCCTTGCTTCTGAGCCATAATCTTCATAAACCCCTAAACAGTGCTGCAGAATGATTTGTTGGGGGAGGGGAGTATGACATCGAACCTCTGCTTAAAATGTTTCAGTATTTTCTCATTCCCCTCAGTACAGAGTACAGATATAGACTTTATAGCCCAGAATAAAGAACTTCAATGATATGGCCTTGACGTCTTTGCTTCTTCTCCGACACAAAACCAATCTTACTGTGTGCTCTCTGTGATAGTCTGACTGCACTGATATACCCAATTTCCGTATCTTCCGGTACCAATGCATTTGTTAATACTCTCTCACATGGATTTTGGACTTAGTACGCCATGTGATTTGCTCTAGCCAACGGGACAACAGCAAACCTGATGCAAGCAGAGTCCGGAAAAAGTGTTTGCATATTTCTACTTCCCTAGGAATATGGAACCCTCGGAATATGACCAGGTCTACTTTCTGCAGGCTGAAACGCATGGATTAAGGACACTCGTCACAATCATCTCACACCATCAGCCAACAGCTAGGAAATATTCATGTATATGTTCCAAGCTGAGGCCAAAAGAAATGGTCATACAAGCCATGCCAATATCATGTATAGATTCATGAACATTAGTAAATCACCATTATTTAAGGATCTAAGTAATGAAGCATTATTAAGTAGAACCTAACTGACACAGAAATTGCCATTGGGCATTGGACGTTAAACACTACCGTAAGGAAAAAAATAAAAAAACAAAAATGTTTCATTGCCTTCTTGAATGTGCATTGAACCAAGACTAGAACAATACTGAGAATGCTGCTAAAAAATGCCTTATAGTGACGAAACAATCGGTGTGATTGTCATCTGCAGTAAGTTGGAAGATGTAAAATGCACGTAATAAAATTTCAGAATTGAGCAACAAGAATTTCCAGGCACAAAGTGGGAAATGTGCTGGCTTTTCTAAATTATATATGTATATGAGATAGATGAACCAGTATTTTCCGGATAGAGCATAAAACTGCCTCTCATCTCCAAATTCTCAGTTGGGAAAACAATTCTCAGAGTAAAACATCTAAAAGCAAAGATAAAATCAAGAAGAGACTCATTTAACTAAGTAAAAGGATTTCTTAAACTCATAAAGGCACTATCCTACTGTAGACAGTGACACACAAAATATAACTGAATAAGTCTAGAGAGACAGACATGCTTCAATAAAAAATTCTTGAAGCATAAAATGGAATCAAAAATGTTTTAGATGGCCACAATATGTATCGTTATTTTTTAGACAACCCACAACACTTTTTCAATACTGGTGAGAGCACCATTGGCCTAGAGTTAAACAAAATCTGTGTATTTCAAAATGTATTTCAAAGCCTTTCAAAAGGCTTTAGGACATCTACCCTTGTATGTGCAAGGATCAGGCTGAGAAAGTAGCAGAAAGAGGATACTTTCCAGTGACCTTTTCAGAAGTTAAAAAGTGAAGGTAATGGACCTGGAAGGACAACCTAATGCACAGAGCCATTAAGTTGTAAAAAATAATAGAAAAGAGAGTTTACTCCCATAGAACAATAGAAAACAATGGTCTAGGGAGCCACTCCCAAGGAGCAAATCGTGATCTAATAGAGAAACACCAGCCCCCACCCCCAACACACACACACTTGGGGTAGTAGGAATCTGTAACATTGCTCCATCTGGATTCTGTTATTTTTTTTTTAAAGATTTTATTTATTTGACAGAGAGAGATCACAAGTAGGCAGAGAGGCAGGCAGAGAGAGAGGAGGAAGCAGGCTCCCCGTTCAGCAGAGAGCCTGATGCGGGGCTCTATCCCAGGACCCTGGGATCATGACCTGAGCCGAAGGCAGAGGCTTTAACTCAATGAGCCACCCAGGTGCCCCGGATCCTGTAATTTTTATGAGGCAGTGACTGCTATGTATTCCCCACCCTACATTTTAAATGAAATGGACTACTGCGGTTATCCTGTCCTTATCTGATTATGTTATGAGTGTGTGAAGACTTGGGGTGGGGAGGTAAATAACTTGTCTTTCTAACGTATAGATCTCTGCACGATCACAAACTAAACTCTTTTGACCTCATGTAAAGCATGAGTTCCTGGGCTCTGAGTCTAATATAATGATCAATGATTGTATAGATTATTAAAGGGCAATGGGATACGCATAAAGAGTACATGTGGAAGAGACATGAATAACTGATCAGAGGGAAGACACTGGCAAGTGATTCTGTTTGTGCCTCTAAGTTTTCATGTCTTTCTCTATTCGTGTTCTTTGTGGTACCACTATGCTATGTGGACTCTGGGCTTGATTACATGAGTTACTGTGGCCAACGGGACACTAGCAAACTTTACCACAAAGAGAGGATTAAAAAGTACACGGTACTCCCTTTGGTTTGCCGTTAAGAGTATGTTCAGATTTGTCAGCTAGAAGTTGAGATATGTGTCACAGAGATAGTCAACCAAGCTGAGAGCATTCTTAATTAGTAAAAAAGAAAAATCTGATAACCAGCTAATATCCTGAAGTAATATCATCATTCCTTGTCTCTAAGGAATGCCCAGCAAAGCCCAATCAACCTGTAAACCTATGAGCAATGACAAATCCATGTTTAAAGTCACAGAGCCTGATGACTGCTATACAGCCTTATTGCAATAGTTAAATGATACACTCTCTCAAACCAGATTTCCCTCTAGTCCCCACATTATTAACACCTATTAATTAATTATGCAAGTGGGCGCCTGGATGGCTCAGTTGGTTGAGCAATTGCCTTGGGCTCAGGTCATGATCCAGGACTTCCAGGATCGAGTCCCACATCAGGCTCCCAGCTCCCTGGGGAGTCTGCTTCTCCCCCTGACCTTCTCCTCACTCATGCTCTCCTCTCACTCATTCTCTCTAAACAAAAAATATCTTTAAAAAAATAATTCTGCAACCTAGATAATCTCCAAATTATCTTCATGACTATATTCTTTCCCCTCCTCACCAACATACACACATAAACACACACATAGACACACATACCCCAAATCATCATAAATCATGCCAATTCTACTTTTACAGTATTTTTTAAAATTTAACTATTATCTATAGTCAACAGTTCTAATTTATAATTGCATTACATTTAATTTGACTCTTTGTAACATTCATCCCATATCCATATCCACTTCCTATTGCCTATCTTGTATTATTATATCATATGCCAACAAGATTGTCCTAAAAGAGATTTCATCATGTCAGTCAGGCTTCAACGTCCCTGGCCAATCTTACAACTTGGCTTGCTACTGGAAATCTTCCCTAACTTACCTTAGACTATTATCCAGCCTCATCTTCAAATATACTATAACATTCATCTATGTTCTAGCATCTCCAAATTACTATCTGATTTCCGAATAAACATGAATCTTTTCCTCTGGGTCTACTGTTGGCTCCTCCTGGAACTGCACTGTCCAATTCACTATGTGTGACTATGTAAATTCAAGTTAACTAAAATTAAATATAATTAACAATTCAGTTCCTCATTCATACTAGCCAGATTTCGAATGCTTAGTAGCCACATGTGTCTAGTGGCTACCATACTAGACAGTACAAATTATAGATCATTTCCACCACCACAGAAAATTCTATAGCTGATCTAGAATATTTCTCCTTACATGAATATCTCCTCTACTGGATGAGCCAAACAATGTGAGATCCAAACTGTATTTATATTATCTGATACTCATGCCATTATGTTCATTGACAAAATACAGATCAAAGAAAGAAAGTTCAAGGATAATCAGACTCAGATTGATTCCTTTGCCAGGTTTCAAAAGAACTGATAAAGAACCCAGTTACATAGAATCACACAGCAGGTTACTAATGGGTTATGCATTATGTGACTCAGAATTGGGATTGAGAACAATTCAACAGAACCCTAGTACTACCAGTTTAGTCTCTCATCTGCATAGTTTTCAGGGAATTCCCAGAAAACTCTGGCTCAAAGTCCAAATTCAAATTTTACCTTCTCTTTTTAATAGTCTATGTCATCTCTTCCTTCTAAAATTGCCACATCCTATTCCCATCCCATCTGGAATTAATCCTTATTTTTATGACTATAGTTATATTTTGCTTGACATATCACATTATACTGAGATTACATATGGTTGAATTCAGTAGAATTTAATGGATGCCAAATATTATTTACTAATCATAATGTTCCATAGAATATAAAAGAATTAAGAAGGTAAAAGGAAATATGCCTTAAATTATTATATCTATATATATCATCTCTATATAGATATTATGTGTTTATCTCTCTATTACTGTGCCCTGGTGCTCATTAGAATATTAAAGAGTTTGCTGACTCTGAATCAATGAATTCCAATTGAAAGGCTCTTCAGACAACTCCCACGTTTTAGAAGCGGGTATAGTCCAGGCAATGCTTAGTTCAGATGGATGAATGTTGTTCAAGAGTTTCAGCAACTGTGAGAGCTGGGGGTATTTTATGGGTAGAAATGTCTTCCTAGAGACACCTGGGTGGTTCAGTTGATTAAGCATCTGCCTTTGGCTCAGGTCATGTACTCAGGGTCCTGGGATTGAGCCCTGCGTCGGGCTCCCTGCTCAACAGGGAGTCTGATTGTCCCTCTACCCCTCTACCTGCTTGTCCTTGCTAGCTCTTTCTCATAAATAAATAAATAAATTGGAAGGAAGAAAGGAAGGAAGGAAGGAAAAAAGGAAGGAAAAGAAAGAAACAAAAGTCTTCCTAGTAGCCTTTCAATCACACTATATGGAATCCAGCTCCTCCTACGCCAAGAAATCTTGACATCAACTTTAAAACGACCTTATTCTTCCAACTGACCAATACAGGTCTCAGACACACAAATCAACAATTCCATTTAAGAGAACTCTGAGACTCTAAGTATGTTTCAATTCATGGGGAATCATTCCTAATAGACCTTGTTTAACCATACAATGAATAGTTCTACTACATTTTAGAGAGAAATAAAAGTATAAAACTTACTGAACCCATAAGTGCTATCCAAGTATTAATCCAATACTTGTTAAAGAAAAAACATTCATAGTTGGGTTCCCTTTGACAAGTGTAATCAATACAATTGGTAATGAGTAGCAAACTGGTGGCAAAAACCTGAGAGGAAAACCAAGTGCTCTATTAAACAATAACTACAAAATATCAGAAAAATTTTATTTTTTTAATATTTTATTAGAAGTGAGTTGAAGGAAATCAGAGGGGAAGACAAAGCATGAGAGACTGTAGACTCTGAGAAACAAACTGAGGGTTTGGAGGGAAAGAGGATGGGGGACTGGGTGAGCCTGGTGGTGGGTATTTAGGAGCACGTATTACATGGAGCACTGGGTGTGGTGCATATACAATGAATCTTGGAACACTGAAGAAATAAATAAATAAAATTACAAGAAAAAAAAGGCAGTATGGTGTAATGACTAAGAGCAAACACTAGTCATGGTGGTGCTTAAATATTCATTCTTTCAGGTTTTTTTTAGGTTAGGCAAAGCAATCAACTTCCCTAAGCTTCAATTTAGTCATCTTTAAGATGAATTTAATAAAATACTTATCGTACAGGGCTGGGAAGATTAAATGAAATAATAATAAAGGATTATTTAAGGAATTTTAGTTATTATTTTAATTTTTAATTATTACTACTGTTAATCAGGTCCAACTTAGACTTATCTTTAAGGTAACATAATATTGCAGATAAAATAATATTGCAGAGACTAATGTGATTAGGGATATTAATTGTAATTGGCAGTTTGAGGTTTTTTTTTTTTTAATTTGGAGATATGGATCTTCTGTATTAAGACACACTGAAAGGGGGAAAAATGCCCAATATATAGGCATCAACATTTTGTTGAACTAAGACAGTGCTTTAAATTTCAAAGCAGTTCCTCCTCGCAGCAACCAAAATAACCTAACATTTGGCTAAGACGAGTTATTAATTCTATTTCAATTATGGGAGATTATAACTGGCAAAAAAGTATCTTCAATAATTGCAGAGTCAGCTTCACCAGCCTGATGTTCATCCCAGAAAAGCCAAATGAATAACAGATTCACTGTAAGCAATTTTCCAAATTTCTTGCAACAAGCACTATAATTTGCTTACAGGTGTAATGTGCCACCAATAATTGGACTAACTTGAATTCTGTTAGTGTAGCATCTGCTGATATCATTCCTTTCTCCTAATTGCAATTATTAGAGCTCTTTTTGACTTTGTCAATTTCCAATTCCAATGCACTGGTTGTTCAAAGCTATTTGAGTAATTATGATTGTTGTTCTCCAATCATGGATTAATTTTCTGAAGCATGAATTGGGAGATAATTCAGTAAGGCTCTTGTTTCACCATAAAAACTGAGAAACATGAAAGACAGAAAGTTCATGTGAATATATATGGATGTGAATTCCTATCCACACATATATAACATATACTTAACTTCCAAAAATACATATACATATATATACATATATTTAAGTTCATTAAAACCTTGATTTTACAATGTATATATATTACATTAGCTTTTTCCTTTGAAATGGGGATTTCCTTTGAAATGGGGATCAACCCAAACACTACAATTTGTTTCCCAAAACATTACAGTAATTTAAATACTTAACAGTTAATGTTAAAGGGATATTGTCCCTTTGTTCATGTTCTCTTTTTTGTAGGGAGAGGTTATCTGGGTTGGGTCTATTTGAAGTTAATTGAGTAGTTATGAAAACAAGAGACTTTTTTGGGGCTCAGTCCACTCACCTGCTTGTGCAGCCACAACCTGGCCTCAAATCCATGAGCTAAAGTCCTGCAATGTGTCTTGATGGACTCCTATCGATCATAATGATGCTAATTATTGTTAATGAGAATGTGATGGGAAAATCAATACATGAATGTTTAAATAAACTTGCTATGCTTCACAATGATTTTCTCCCAATGATCATACTTGTACTAGCTTTATTAATGAGTGACCACCAGGCAGAGCAGGCAACCCACTTGTTTAACTTTGTGTAGGGCAGTGAACGTAGGTTTTGAAGGAAAACTAAAGCAACCTGAAATTCTTTTCTAGCCGTACCAATAATTTTAACAACTCTGAAACTCAGTTCCCTCATCTGTAATGTTGACATAATAAAATCTCTCTTATAAAGTTTGGAAGAAGAGAGTTGACACATATTGGGATCATAGCAGACAGTGCTCAGCAAAGAGGAAGTACTAAAGCAATGGTATTTATTACATGCTAAGTTGAGACTAAAAAGTAATATAAGAACCTCAATAATGAAATGTTACATAATCCAGGAAAAATAATGACTTTAAGAGGATTAGTTACATAAGGACTCAGAAGTTGGTTTTACTGGTTTTATTCATAAAATACCACAAAATTTGAATACATAAAATAAATTGACAGTTTAAAATACATTTCACCATTTATAGCTGAAGTTATCCACCTTTTGGTTTTATAATCAAACGCATTTCAGAAATCTCAGTCTCACTCACAGACTCAATTCACTAGTAAAAATTGCACTTACATTATAGATCACTAATGAGTGCGTGCTATGTGCTAAGTGTATCAACATGCATTAGCTCAGTTATCAATTATGGCAAATCTATGTGATAATTGTTATGGTAGCCATTTTTTTTTTTCAATTTAAATCTTAGGTAGTTGACATGCAGTGCACTACTGGTTTCTAGAGTAGAATTCAATGATTCATCACTTACATACAGCACCCAGTGCTCATCAGAACAAGTGTCCTCCTTAATACCAATCACCTATCTAGCCAATCCCCCACCCACCCCCCTCCATCAACCCTCAATCTGTTGTCGATCCTTAAGAGACTCTTATGGCTTGTTTCCCTCTCTCCTTTTACTCTTTTCTCCCTCCCCTATATTCACCTGTTTTCTGTTAAATTTCACATCTGAACGAGATCATATGGTATCTGTCTTTCCCTGATTCATTTCACTTAGCACATTATACTTTCGCTCTATGTACATCATTGGAAATGGCAAGATTTCATTCTTTTTGGTGGCTGAACAATATTCCACTATACACATACACACACACACACACACACATATACATATACATATATATATGAATATATATATATGAATAAAGTGGTATATATACCACTCTTCTTTAACCATTCCCCAGTCAACAGACATTTGGGCTTTCTTCATACTTTGGCTATTGTTGATAATGCTGCTATAAACATCAGGGTGCATGCATCTCTTTGAATCTGTATTTTTGTATCCTTTGGGTAAATACTTAGTAGCACAATTGCCAGATCATAGGGTAGTTCCATTCTTAACTTTCTGAGGAATCTCCATACTGTTTTCCAGAGTAGCTGCACCAGTTTGCATACCCACCAATGGTGCCAAGATCAAAGATCTGTTATTTCTCTTGTTGTTAATTTTAGCCATTCTGACAGTTGTGAGATGGTATCTTATCATAGTTTTGATTCGTAGTTCCCTGATGATGAGAGATGGTGAGCTTCTTATATGTCTGTTAGCCATATAAATGTCTTCTATGAAAAAGTGTCTATTCATGTCTTCTGCCCATTTCTTATCTGGATTATTCAGTTTTTGAGTCTTGAGTTTGATAAGCTCTTTGTAAATTTTGGATGTTAACCCTTATCAGATATGTCACTTGCAAATATCTTCTCCCATTTCATAGGTTGCCTTTTAGTTTTGTTGACTGTTTTCTCTGCTGTGCAGAAGCATTTCATCCTGTTGAAGTCCTAATAGTTCATTTTTGCTTTTGTATCCCTTGCCTCTAGCAATGTGTCCAGTAAGAAGTTGCTGCAGCCCAGATCGAAGAGGTTGCTGTCCGAGTTCTCCTCTAGGATTTTGATGGTTTCCTTTCTCACATTAAAGCCTTTTATCCATTTTGAATTTCTTTTTGCATATGGTGTAAGAAAGTGGTCCAGTTTCATGCTTCTGCATATTGCTGTCTGCTTTTCCCAACACAATTTGTTAAGTAAACATTGTTTTTCCATTGATTATTCTTTACTATTTTGTCAAAGATTAGTTGATCATAGAGAGGTGGGCCCATTTCTGGGTTCTTTATTGTGCTCCATTGATCTATGTGTCTGTTTTTGTGCCAGTGCCATGCTGCCTTGATGACTACAGCTTTGTAATATACCTTGAAATCCATAATCATGATGCTTCTAAGTTTTGTTTTTCTTTTTCAGGATTGCTTTGACTATTCAGGGTCTTCTGCAGTTTCATACAAACTTTAGGATTGATTGTTTTAGCTCTGTCAAAATGCCAGTGGTATTTTGAGAGGGATTGCATTAAATGTGTAAATTGTTTTGTGCCTATATTGTAGCCATTTTAAAGATAATTTAATAGATGTTCAGACAAGTTAAATAATTCTCATGCTTTCATATATTAGTAGAGCTATGATTAGAGTCCCCAAAATTCAACTCTAAAGTCCAAAGACAGTGAAGGACAAAGAGGTTACAGTAGAGAGATACCATTTACCTGATTATGAGATGGACCTAACATAGGCCCAGTCCTGTAAAAAAAGGGCCTTATGTGGACCCAACTTTCAAACTAGCCCATACAAAAAGTCCTGATTAAAAAATAAGTAAATAAAAAAATAAGTAAATAAAGTAAAGCTTCTGGAAGCAGCACATTTAATTTGTTTAGTACTGAAGATTGCACACAGATGAATGGGGAGATCAAGCTGTAACTATAGATTGCATATGGAACAGCAAGGTTCTTAGGCATTTGAACTGTTTTGAACAGTCAAAATCAAGTACATGGCATCTCTGCTGTGACCTTTGTTGGTTCTTTGCTACTTCTGTTGGTTCCCATCAAGTACTAAATGGTTTGTCCCACAGCTGAATATCATTTAGATGAAAATTGGGTTTTTCTCAGGGTAGACAAAAACATTCTCAGAATTGTCAGGTTGGTGCTAAGACTAATGACTCAGTGGACATATATGGATCAACTATAATATGGCAGGAAAAATCAGAGAGGCTAGAACTATAATCAGGGCAATGCATTGAAGGATAGAAGAGACTGCAGACAAAGCAATAGGAACGAGTCCACTAATGTAAGTAAAACCTAGTGCTGAGCAAATTCAAGGTCATAGGATACTATATTCCCTTCCCCTTCCACTTCCATGGTATCCATCACTGATCAATCGTGATCCTCATTTTCCTCCAACAAGCCTGAAAAGGGTTAACTGAATTCCTCTGAAACCTGTAAAAAAAGCGGCCAGTTCTGACTGGTAGAAGTTCATGTGGAGAAAATCTAGTGGTTCTTGAGGACACAATATTTAATTTAATAAATGTTTACTGAGCACTACCATTAGTAATGTCAGTCCATTTTTGTATTCAAACTCACCCCAGAAAGTATCGTCTTTCAAAACTAAACAAAACCAAATATTTTTATTACTAACCAAACAAAAGGATAATGTAACAACTTGAGATTTTTTTCCAATAGTAATTTTTATATTAGATTTATATAAACATACAAAGCACTTCTGCAATTATAGATAATCTTTAAAAACTCTGAGAAAGGTTTAAAAGTTAAAGAAAAATTGATAAGGAAAAATCCAGATGTTTAAACTTAATATTTAGTCTCGAACAGTGAAGTGTATGTGAAGTTGTTTTGTGATAGCTATTGCTTTGTTTTGTTTATTTGTTTCTTCACAAATTCACTACTCACCTCACAGTTTTTCCGAAGGCTGCATGAACAAAACATCTCTACAACCTTATGTACATCGGCACAGTCAGGTAGCTGGAAATTCTGAAAGGCCACAGAAATCTAAGGCTGACAGCAAGTAGTAATCTAGGTTAATTACTGAAAACGGGATTGTCCAGCAAGAGATAATCTGGTATCCCAGTGACAAAACTCTTATAACCAAACACTACTAAGAGACCTCTACCAGCAGGAAGAGAGAGCTATAGCACAACTTTCAGCAAAGGCATAAGAAAGAAAAATTCTGGGAACAAGGGCAGGCATTATATAATCTGGGCATGTTATTCAAACAAATGTTCAAGCAAAATCTTTACCAGGAATAGAGTGAAATATGGTGGCTTTGTTTCAGGAATGAGGCAGAAATTCAAATTATAGAAACGGGCTACAAGGTCAGAGCTGGACTGCCGCTGTTTCCTCAATTCTAAGCCCTCTGAGTATTGTCTTTGGGAAGTAAAAGAACTGAAACCCCAAGTCCAGATTCCAGCTCTGCTACTCATTATTTGTGTAACCCTGGAAAAATGGCTTTGCCCTTCCGAACTTCAGTTTTCTCATCTATAAACTACTGTTAGCCTACTTACTCTGCAGGGATATCTTAAAGATTAAATAAGAAAGCCTAATTCAAATGCCTTATACAGCAGCTAGTACATAAGTGGACCTCAGTAATCTGCTTGAATCCACTATGGAATGTTGTCAGGATCAGGCCTGGACTTTGATATAGAATAGGGAGAGAAGTGGCCTTCAAGTAGCTCCTCCATGGTGGGGACACTGTGTTAAAGGAAGGCAGTGAAGTATGGACAGTTGGATTCAGAAGCCAATGAAGGGCTTACTCCTCAAGTCCACATTGGTTTCCTTTTTGGACCAGCTCAGCTCAACAAAAGAAAAGATAAAACCAAATAAAATTATTAGTAACCTTTTCAGCAAAATAAAAAAAAAGGGCAAAGACCACTTCAAGGGTTTTTCTTCCTACTAAGAAATGCCCCCAAGGGGCGCCTGGGTGGCTCAGTGGGTTAAGCCGCTGCCTTCGGCTCAGTCATGATCTCAGGGTCCTGGGATTGAGTCCCACATCCGGCTCTCTGCTCAGCAGGGAGCCTGCTTCCCTCTCTCTCTCTCTCTGCCAGTCTCTCTACCTACCTGTGATCTCTCTCTGTCAAATAAATAAATAAAATATTTAAAAAAAAAAAGAAAAATAGAAAATGCCCCCAAGTAAAAGTAAAGAAGGTAAAGGTGGTTCATTACTGCAAGGGGGAATTCAGCTCTCAGTGCAGCTTCTTGAACTAACTTCCCCCTCAACCATATGCACCCGACAAAGCCCACGGATGGTGTGTGGAACGAACTGTGCGAGAAAAGACTCCTACATATGGTTCAGGCTCATCACAGCCATACCTTCTGACAGCCATTTCCACAGGATTAAGGCTGAGAAGGTTTTGTTGGGGAACGATGTAAATGAGAGAGGCTGGGAGCTCAGCTGTGGAGAAGGAGAGGCAATATATGAAATTGGCTTGCTGCATGTCATCTCATATGCATTTAATGTTTTGATATGCTCTTGAGAAGAACTGCCAATAAAGTACATCCTTGCTGCCATAGAGAAGAATATAAAAAAGAAAAAAAAATTCCTCCATCTCTTGGACTAGGTAATGGTGTGTTTTCCTCCCTTTTTGGAAAGCTGTATAGGAAGATTTTAAATACATGCTGCTTCTTTCTCTCTCTCTTCCTCTCTCCATACACACACACCCATATACACACACATATACACACACACACATATACTTTCTTATATTTATGCATATGCCCACACAAATATATCCTATCATACATATGTATTATATATATATTATGCTAACAATATATTATAATAATGATATATGTAATGTAGCTTTTATTGTATGATAATTTGGGAACCTTTTCTTGTATTGGGTTTCAATGAAAGTCACATAAGAAACAAGCAAATCTTCAGCCAAATAGTTCTTCATTATTGCAATAACCCTAAAAGCCTACAACGTAGTTCAGAATATCAAACCGTACAAAGCACTACATTTGAACCTCTGGATAGTACTACCTCATGCTTAAATCTATGAAATTATTACAATACATTTATTCCAGGTCAAAACTCTTTCTGATTTCCAAATATATGACAGAGAAGAAGGCAGAGATAAGTAAATGCTCTCTTTCAGATGGTTAAGATATTCAGAAAAATGATTATTTCTTTCCACTCACTAACCACTCACATAACTCATTGAGTGATGATGTGTCTCCAATTAAGGACTCTAAAACTGATGAATACGAGTAAGCTCCTGGATTATGCATAAGCCTCTATAAAAACATAACGTTGAATTTTCCATATGTATGTGATGTGTATTTTTCTAGGGAAAAGATTTGTAGCTGATAAGAGTTCTCAGATATGTGATTCCCATTAAATATAAAAATAAACAGCTACTAACTTTGAGTAATTTTGCCCTGAGTGATCTCAAACAAACAAAAAATGTATTTCTATCAAAAATGAGAATTATTGGAGGCACAATGGAGTATAGTGTCGTGATGCAATTCCTTCATTTTCTACTTCCAACTTCAGTAATGGTGGTGACAAAAAATTTTTAAAAAATTGTACTCAAATGGGAAGGTATATTTTCTGTTTAGTCTGAACAAATAGCCAGAAAATACTAATTTAGGCAAAGATTTCTAAAGAGTTGTTGTACACACATATGTGTTATATTAATTAATAATGCCAACTATGCAGAAGTATTACCTTTTATGGCTCAAAAATCAATACAGCTATCCCAAATAATCAGTATCGAACACTATGAATTTTGCTTTTAGATAAAGACAGCATATCTTTATTCTAAGTCATGTAATCTCAAACTCATCTTTGTTTTTGTCTGCATTCAGTTTTATGCCAGGACTTATCTATATGTAAATAGAAAGAGTCGATACAGCCATTTCCTTGAAAAATTCAGGGTATTTCCTCTTATCACCTACAGTGTTATTACACTGGGTAAAAAAATCTTGGTTCTTTTCTTCATTTTCCCTTTTCCGGTATTTCCTCATGGAAAGAAGAATGCTGATCTGAAAGCTCCATAATCCTCGTGGCTGGAACCCTGTTAGAGTCTTTTTTGTTTGTTTGTTTGTTTTGTTTTGTTTTGGATCTATTTATTTTTTATTTTTTTTTATTTTTTATAAACATGTATTTTTATCCCCAGGGGTACAGGTCTGTGAATCGCCAGGTTTACACACTTCACAGCACTCACCAGAGCACATACCCTCCCCAATGTCCATAATCCCACCCTCTTCTCCCAACCCCCCTCCCCCCAGCAACCCTCAGTTTGTTTTGTGAGATTAAGAGTCACTTATGGTTTGTCTCCCTCCCAATCCCATCTTGTTTCATTTATTCTTCTCCTACCCCTTTAAGCCTCCATGTTGCATCTCCACTTCCTCATATCAGGGAGATCATATGATAGTTGTCTTTCTCCAATTGACTTATTTCACTAAGCATGATACCCTCTAGTTCCATCCACGTCATTGCAAATGGAAAGATTTCATTTCTTTTGATGGCTGCATAGTATTCCATTGTGTATATATACCACATCTTCTTGATCCATTCATCTGTTGATGGACATCTAGGTTCTTTCCATAGTTAGGCTATTGTAGACATTGCTGCTATAAACATTCGGGTGCACGTGCCCCTTCGGATCACTACGTTTGTATCTTTAGGGTAAATACCCAGTAGTGCAATTGCTGGGTCAGAGGATACGGAGGAAGAGGAACCCTCCTACACTGTTGGTGGGAATGCAAGCTGGTGCGGACACTCTGGAAAACAGCACGGAGTTTCCTCAAAATGTTGAAAATAGAGTCTGTCTTAATACACAATCCAGCTTATTGCCTCTGGCCCCGCCAAACCTGTCTCTACCTGGGCACGCTATGCGTATTAGGCATGGACTGTGTTCTAGCTTTTTCAGTGTCCCTCCCAATCATGGACTAAGTCAACAAATTTATATACACCAGGGTCTGGATTTGAAGCAAGAAAAACAAAGGCTTCCCCTTCCCCCCAATCCAGCATAGCCAGTTATCAAGTTTACCTTTTGCCCCTTTACACTATTTTATAGTATACTCTCATCTGATAACACTACAAAACCCAAGAAGGATGAGGGGAAGCCCAAGCCATACTTCCAACAGACTTGTTAAGTGTAGAATACTCTTTCAGAGAATCTTAAAAAAGAAATAGAGAAAAATAAAATAAAAGCAAAAATAGAACCTGTTATCAATGATCTTGACGGCAAGGGAAAGGCATACCTTGTTTCATTATACTTGCCCTTATTATGTTTTGCAAATACTGCGTTTTTACAGAGTAAAGGTTTCTGGCAGCTCTACATCAAGCAAATCTATTGGTACCATTGTTTAATGAGTTTTTTAAAAGCTCACTTTGTGCCTGCATATTCCATTTTGGTAATTCTCACAATATTTCAAAAATAACAAAAATACAATATTTTTGTTATTATTGTATTTGCCCCAATGGTCCTGATCAGTAGTCTTTGATGTAACTGCTGTAATTATTTGGGAGCATAAACTGTGCCCATACAAAGTGATGAATTTAGTCAACACATTACATGTTCTCACTGCTTTAACAACCAACTATTTCCATCTCCCACCTTCTCTTCAGGTCTCCTTATTCCCTGAGACACAGCAATCTTGAAAATCAGGCCAATTAATAACTCTACAATGGCTTCTAAGTGTTCAAGCGAAAGGAAGAGTTGCCAACCTCTCATTTTAAATCAAAAGCTAGAAATGATTAACCTTAGAGAACAAGGCATGTCAAAAGCCAAGACAGGCCAAAATGAGGCCTCTTGTACAAAAGAGATAGCCAAGTTATAAATGCAAAGGAAAAGATTCTTGAAAGAAATTAAAAGTGCTACTCCGGTAAACATAAAAACAATAGGAAAGTGAAACAACCTTATTACTGATATGGAAAAATTTTCAGTGGTTTGGATAGAAGATCAAACCAGCCATAACATTCTCTTAAACCAAAGCCTAACTCAAAGAAAGATCCTAATTCTTCAATTCTGTGAAGGTGGGGAGAGTGAAGAAGCTTCAGAAGAAAAGTCTGAAGCTAACAAAAAATGGTGCATGAGGTTTAAGAAGCTTTCTCCATAACACAAAAGTGTAAGATAAAGCAGCAAGTGCTGATACAGAAACCAGAAAATTCTACAGAAGATCTAGTTAAGGTAATTAATGAAGGTAGTTACAGTACAGGATAATTTTCAAAGTAGGCAAAACAGTCTTATATTGAGAGATGGTGCCATTTGGATTTTCGTAACTAGAGAGGAGAAGTCAATGCCTGACTTCAAAGCTTCAAAAAACAGGTTCTCTTGTTCAGGGCTGTTGACTCAATTGAGGACAATGCCCACTGACCATTCTGAAAATCTTAGGGGCCTTGAGAATTGTGATAAATCCACTCTGGAACAACAAAGTGTAGATAATAGTGCATCTGCACATCTGTTTATAACACGGTTTATTGAACATTTTAAGCCCACTGTTGAGACCTACTACGAAGGAAAAAAAAATTCCTTTCAAAACATGACTGCTCATTGACAAAGCACCTGGTCACCCAAGAACTCTGATGGAGATGTGCAGTGAGATTCATGTTGTTTTCATGACTGGTAACACGATGTCCATTCTGCAGCTCATATATCAAGGAGTAATTTCGACCTTTGGGTTTTATCATTTAAGAAATACATTTTGAGGGATGCCTGGTGACTCAGTTGGTTAAGTGTTGAGACTCTTGATTTTTGCTCATGTCATTATCTCGTGGTTGTGAGATAAAGCCCCATGTTAGGCTCTGTACTCAGCAGGGAATCTGTTTTTCTCTCTCTCTGCCCCGCAGCTTTCTCTCTCTCTTCTTTTTCTCTCAAATAAATAAATAAATCTTTAAAAAAATACATTTTGTAAAACTATAGCTGCTATAGATAGTGGTGACATATCTGGACAAAGTAAATTAAAAACATTCTGAGAAACATGCTAGATGCCATTAAGAACATTTATGATTCATGGAAAGAGATCCAAATGCCAACATGAACAGGAGTTTAGAAGAAAGTGATTCCAGCTCTCAGAGATGACTTTGAAGGGTTCAAGACTTCAGAAGAAAAGGTCACTGCAGATGTGCTGGGCAAGAAAACTGGAATTAGACGTGGAGCCCGAAGATGTGACTGAATTGCTGCGATCCCATGATAAAACCTGAATAGAGGAGGAGTTGTTTCTTATAGATGAGCAGAACGGTTTCCTGAGATGGAATACACCCCTGGTGAAGATATTGTAGAGATTGGTAAAATGACAACAAAGGATACAGAATATTCCATAAAGTTAGTTGATAAAGTAACAGCAGGGTTTGAGAGGACTGACTCCAATTTTGAAATAAGTTCTGTGGGTAAAAGTTTAGCAAACAGTCTCACTTGCTACAGAGCAATCCTTTGTGAAAAAGGAGTTAATCAATGTGGCAAACCTGAATGCTGTCTAATTTTTTAAAGGCCACACCCACCCCAACCTTCAGCAACAACCACCTTGATCAGTTAGTAGCCACCAACATTGAGGGAAGACCCTCCACCAGCAAAAAGACTATAACTCACTAAGAGCTCAGATAATTTGGATTTCTTTTAGTAATAAAGTATTTTTTAATTAAGGTATATATATTTCTTTGACCTAATGCCATTGCACACTTAAGAGACCACAGTATAGTCTAAACATAACTTTTACATGACCCGAGAAACCCAAAAATTCATTTGAGTCGCTTTATTGTCATGGTCTGGAACCAAACCCACAATATCTCCGAGATATACCTATATTAGATTCTGGGTGTAAAGTATGTGAGAAACTACTAGCCAATATTTTTGCCAAGTTTTTCTACAAAATTTGGATTTGAAGCAACCGCTGACCAAATCCAACCACATCATTAACACAAGGCCAGAGCATAAAAATACACTCAGGACAATGGCAAGACAACAGACCTACCAACCTCATATGATTAATTGGTGCTAAAAATTAATAAAATTATCTCTAGCCCAGAACCCTCATGGTCATCTGGCCAGGCAGAACCTTCTCTCAAATGACCAGAAAATCTAAATTTGTTATAACCCTCAGGGCAAGAATCTGAGCCAAAAGTGACTCAATCTCTATACTATATATAGTCACTGCAAAAGAAAAATATTTAACTCAAATTTCCTCTGCTTTAGGAAGAGGAAGAAGAGACAAAATGATGTTTTGCTTTTTTGTTTGTTTGGTTTTTATTTTAAATTAAGTAACTACAGATAAAACCTGCAAACCAGAAGAAAGTCCTACCTCCTAGGTGAAATATAACTATAAAAATCTTCTATTTTGAAGAAATTAATGATTCATTTTATAAAAGTTTATTAACTAACTGATGCATGTAAATGTTTTAGAGCCCAATCACCAGCATCTATTATATGGTGTTTAACATGAAACATAAAGGCATATGGCCAACAGGAGCACCACAAACTGATGTTTTGAAACAGATCAGTGAATTTCAATAGGTGAAACATTTCTCCTAATGTAGGTCACCATATACCCTCAGAGTCCTTTAGGACAATTACATTTGTCCAGATTATACATTCACTTAGGTTGCCACTTAGAAAAAATAACAAGCTCTGAATTGTACAAAAGAAGAAGATAATATTTATGTACTATTGAATTAAAATTGACTTTCTAGTATAGGTAATTTATATGTTTATATATGAAGGTTTCTGATATTGACTAAAGTGATGGTGGTGAACCAGAATGAAGAGCAACCAATTTCTCTTTTTAAAAAATATTTTAATTATTTATTTGACAGTGATCACAAGTAGGCAGAGAGGCAGGCAGAGAGAGAGGAAGGGAAGAAGGCTC
>NW_026739921.1:37806-48497 GCF_022355385.1 Mustela nigripes | reverse complement strand
TTCCCCACTCCTATCGCTCTCACCCCATTTTACTTTTGGCTTGATTTTCCCACCTTCCTTCCTTTGAACCTTTGTGTCCTCTCCTATGAGATTCCCTAGCATGTGTGTTCTCTCTCACTTCCTCTCTTCTCTAATACAGCGAGACTCATTGCCTTCTGTTACGTACCCATTTCCACCCTTTTGCTCAGTCTCCATCTCTTCTGAAATCCACCTCCTTAATTTCAGACTTCGGGTACTCAACTGGAGCCCTCGAAGAAGCATCTGGGAAGAGGCAAAGCCCAAGGAGATTGCCAACTTATATACCGTCACTGCCTTGGCCTGGAAACGGGATGGCTCTCGACTCTGTGCGGTGCGTTTTACAAGTAATCCTTTTCCGCCTGGGTGACTTTCTTCAAACTAGGAAAAATCCGGCCTTCGCCTAAAGCACTCTCCCTGAAACTAGAGACTTCTTCCCTTTGGACTTCAACCTAAAAATATGACATTAACGGCAGGAAAGAGAAATTCACACTTTATGGGAAGCCAAAAGAGACAAAGAATTCTGTAGGCGGGGCTGATTTCTCCCTTTCCTCCCATCACTATCCTGGCGTCCTGTGAGTGCCACCTCTTTCCATCTGGTACTTCCCAAAACTGCCAGCCCTTTTACTGCCAACTCTTTCCTAGATTCTAGAACTTGGGTTTCAAGGGTGTCTCCAGATATCCTTCTGATGCCTGTTACCTTTTATGTTGTCGCTTTCCCTTCTAGGGCACACTCTGTGGTGGAGTGGAACAGTTTGACTGCTGCCTCCGGAGAAGTGTTTACAAGAATAAGTTTGAGTTGACATATGTGGGACCTAGCCAGGTAAGTAGCTGATAGCCTACTGCACCAAAATCTCCTTCCGGACACTGCCACAGTGCCAAATTTAACCCCTGGTAGAGCTGCTCTGGAGAACAGAGTGTATCAGGTGACTCTTTGACAACTTTACTCTGTAGCCCTTCCAGCTTATTGTAAGAAAAGATTTAAACACCAAATTGAAGGGGTACAGAGATCGCCACTTCCACCTTCCTGATTTAAAACTTTACTACCTGGGGCGCCTGGATAGCTCAGTCTTCAGTGTCGGACTCTTGATTTCAGCTCACGTCATGATCTCAGGCTTGTGAGATCAAGCACCACGAGGGGCTCCACGCTGGGCATGGAGTCTGTTGAAGATTCTCTCTTTCCCTCTCCCTCTGCCCCACCCATGATTCTATCCCTCTCTAAAACGAAACACAACAGAAAAGGCTTTATTACCTATATGTTGTTAACTGGGGAGTTTAGGATTACGCAGGTGTATAACATTGCTTTAGGGCCTCTGAATCCATCATGTATGACATTGCAAGGTAATTTCTTAGTTCCTGAGCCCACTTTTCTGTTTTCTCTCCCTCTGTTCTCTTTTCCTTCCATTTATTATTCATTGCTTCCTTCATTCTTTTTCTCTTTTTTTAAAATTTTGTTCACTTTCTTGACAGAGTGTCCGCACAGGAGCAGGGGAAGGCTAGAGGGAGAGGGAGCACTCGGCCGTGGGGCTGAATATGGGGCCTGATCCCAAGACCCCAAGATCATGACCTGAACCAAAGGCAGATGCTTAATCAGCTGAGCTACCCAGGCGCCCCCCCCCCTTTTTTAAGATTTTATTTTTAAATAACTCTATACCCCACTTGGGGCTCAAACCCACAACTGAGATCAAGAGTCGCATGCTCCTCTGACTGAGCCAGCCAGGCACCCCTGTTCTTTCATTCTCTGTCCATTCTCTATACATGAGCACTGTTAGGACAGAGAATACAAAGATAATTGTCTGTATTCTGTTGTTCCTTAATCAGGATCATTTTAGCAAAGAGCTATATGAAATGACAGTATGATCAGTATATACCACGATTAAAGTAATCACAGAGATTTTCACAAGAGGTACAGGAAGGTAAGGAGAGTGATTAGTTTTACCCTGTATGTATTATGTATTAGCATTGAAGGAGATAATCTCTGAAAACATTTTGTATATCGTAAAGCACTGTGTGAATGGGAGGTGTCATTTTTACCATCAATAGCCTAGGTTAGGTGAGGAAACAAGAGACTAGCTTTGTTTAACACTGTGGAGGTGGGCACGGCAGGTTCACCCCTCTTTGGGGTTGAGGGAAGCCTCAGGGTGCTCAGAATTGTACCTTACCAAGGTGATCGTGAAGAACCTGTCATCGGGGACCCGGGTGGTACTCAAGTCACACTATGGCTACGAGGTGGAAGAGGTGAAAATCCTCGGAAAGGAACGTTACCTGGTGGCCCACACGTCAGACACGTTGCTGCTGGGAGACCTGAACACTAATCGCCTTAGTGAGGTAGGAACCCCAGGTGAAGGGGCGGGGAATGGAGCATCGTCAGCTGCTACTTCCAGGGAACCCGGGTCCCTAAGGGGGAAGATCTCTAAGGAAAAGCTCTAAGATGCTGGCGTTGGGGACCTGGGGGACCTGGGAGTGAGACCCTGGAGATTTAGAATCCTAGAATGGGAATTCCCACTGTTGGACTGTTTTTACAGCATCTCTCAGAAGCCTAGAAGCCTAGGGCAGAATGTGACACAGCACCCCACTTGTGGAACATCAGGGCCTTCCTACACTCCTTCTCTCTGCCCCCTACCCTGTCCTTCTCTCAGTGTTGTCTTGGATACTTACCCACATTGTTCTTATGTCCTCTCCCTCTTTTACAGGTGGCTTGGCAGGGATCTGGTGGCAATGAGAAGTATTTCTTTGAAAATGAAAATGTGAGTAGAGCTTGATTGACTGACCATCACCATCTCATTCAACCTCCTAGCTAAGAGAGAGCAGAGAAAGAAAGGAGGGCGAGATAGGCAGAGGAACAGAATAAAGAGAATAGTGGGGGTCACTTTACTACTGTTGACCGTGCAGACTTCCTCATGCAAACTTCCCACCACGTGACAGTCCCTTCATCCCCAGGTGTGCATGATCTTCAATGCTGGAGAGCTAACCCTGGTGGAATATGGGAGTAATGATACCTTGGGTTCTGTGCGTACTGAATTCATGAACCCCCACCTCATCAGGTAACCCCACAAGGTTCTCTAAATTTTTGAAACCCAGAGAAGTCCCTTCTAACCTCTAACTCCTGTATCCTCAAGATTAATCTAAAAACTTCGTCCCCTATGGTACTTTGGGCCCTTGCTCAACATCCCGATGACCCAAGTCCATTCTGCCTTACCTCACCCTTCGTGTTTCAGTGTCCGTATTAATGAGCGGCGTCAACGAGGGATGGAAGACAATAAGAAATTGGCTTATCTTGTTGATATTAAGACTATTGCTATCGGTAAGACTCTCTCATAATTCTGATAACAAAACAGAGGTTTATAGATGCTTCCATATCACAGGGGTATGTAGAGTGGAGAATGCAGGAATCTGAGAGGCACCAGGTAAATGTATGGCCCTGCTCTCACAGAGGATGTGGGAAGTGTTCTAATCCACGTGTGTGAGTCTGCGTCTAGCTGTAGAGATACAGATACACTGTTGCTCATATCAGCTTGTCCCTGTAATTATTCATGCTCTTTAGGCATGTATCTTAGGGCTAGGAATTGTGAACTGTATGTAGAGCGGAACCATTAGTAAATTTATGAATTTTCCTGTTTAGACTTAGGACATAGGATAATGGACTGTTCGAACCAAAAGGGAACTTATTTTCTGTAGACTTTGACATTGGTAGCCAGTGAGGACAACATTTATTTGAATTTCACAAGTGCTCACATAAATAAATACACCTTATTTTATGTATTAATAATTAACTCTGGGGACACCTGGGTGGCTCAGTCAGTTAAGAGCCTGCCTTCGGCTCAGGTCATGATTCCAGAGTCCTGGGATCAAGTCCCACATTAGGCTTCTTGCTCAGCAGGGAGCCTGCTTGTCCCTCTGCTTTCTGCTCTCCCTGCTTGTGTACTCACTCTCTCTGACAAATAAATAAAATCTCTTGAAAAAATTAACTCTGTCATGAAATGTTTCAAGCATAGAAAAATGTATTTAGAGCAGCACAGTATTCCCTATGATGTATAGAGAATAGCATATCCATATAGTGTCATTAAGAACAAGGGTCTAGAGTCAAACGTCCCCACTTCTGCAATTATACCTGTGCGATCTTAGGTCAGTTTCTTAACCTTTCTGTATCTCAATTTCCTCATCCACAAAATGGGGATAAAAATTGTACCTACCTTATATGAAAAGCACTTAGACTAATGTCTGGCCCATAATAAACACCTAATAAATGTTAGCTATTAATAATAATACTATTATTACTTGTGTACCATACCTAGTTCTTTTTTTTTTTTTAAGATTTTATTCATTTATTTGACAGACGAAGATCACAAGTAGGCAGAAAGGCAGGCAGAGAGAGGAGGAAGCAGACTCCCCACTGAGCAGAGAGCCTGATGTGGGGCTCGATTCCAGGACCTTGAGATCATGACCTGAGCCGAAGGCAGAGGCTTTAACCCACTGAGCCACCCAGCCCCCCCCACCATCCGTAGTTCTATAATGTCCTGATCTTTCATTATATTTACTTCAGATCTTTTATTCTCCTCTTACTGAGGGACATGGAAGTTGTTGGTTTTTCACCGTTTCCAGTGTTTTGGTTCTCTCAGGTTTACACCTAGATTGGAACTGCTGAATCATAGAAGAGGTACATCTGTAATTTCGCTAAATCTTCCAAATTGCTCTCCAAAGAGATTGTACCAATTTACATTCCCACCAGCAGTTAGAAGTCCCAGTGTTCTGCATCCTCTCCAATACTTGAAATTGCCCGACTTCATAATTTTGGCTCAATCTGACTTATGTGAAATAATACTTCATTGTATTCATTTTTGTTGTTGTTCATTTGTTTATTGGTGTTGGATTTGTTCTTCTGCATTTTGCCAGTTCTTATCCCTCGCCTATTTTTAAAATCAGGCTGTATTTTCCCTCTTGACTTGAAGGAGTTCTGTGTATATGCACATCTAGCCTTGGATGGTCATTTGTGTTGCGGATATTTTGTCTCAGCCTCTTTTAGAGTTCAGACATTTCTAATTTTTTTTTTAAGATTTTATTTATTTATTTGACAGAGAGAGATCACAAGTAGGCAGAGAGGCAGGCAGAGAGAGAGAGAGGAGGAAGCAGGCTCCCTGATGAGCAGAGAGCCCGATGCGGGACTCGATCCCAGGACCCTGAGATCATGACCTGAGCGGAAGGCAGAGGCTTAACCTACTGAGCCACCCAGGTGCCCCTGGACATTTCTAATTTTAATGTAGTTCATTTAGTCACTTTTTAAGAAATAGTTTGTGATTTTTTTTTTTTAAGATTTTATTTATTTATTTGACAGAGAGAGAGAGAGAGATCCAAGTAGGCAGAGTGGCAAGCAGAGAAAGAGGGGAAAGCAGGCTCCCTGCCAAGCAGAGAGCCTGATGCTGGGCTCGATTCCAGGACCCTGAGATCATGAAGGCAGAGTCTTTAACCCAGGTGCCCCTAGTTTGTGATTTTTGAGGTCTCGTTTAAGAAGTTTCCCTGGGGCACCTGACTGAATGAGCCAGAGGAGCATGTGACTCTTGATCTCAGGATCGTGAGTTTGAGCCCCAAGCTGGGTGTAGAGTTAAATGAATAAATAAATAAATAAAACTTTAAAAAAAGAAAAAGTTTCCTACTCCCTCCTATGTTTTAATATTTTTAGATTTTGCTTGTCACCTGGAATTAATTTTTGTGCATAATGTAGGTGTGGCTCATATTTTACTTTTTCCATGTTAAACCGTTTATTGGAAATCCGTTCTGTACTCACTGATTCGTAATGTCACCTCTTATAAATCAAGTTTCCAAATACATATGGGTCTGTTCTTAAGATACTTTTACAGTTCATGAGCTTTATGTTTCACATCCAACTGTTGAGTTGTAATGGAAATGGTGTAGTGTGGCGGCCCATGTTCTAGGGGCAGTAATGAGCTGTGAGACTTTGGACAAGTCATCCCACTACACAGGGCTCGTCTTCAAAAGTATAAAAAACAGAGAAGAACAGAGTTCTTCTCTTAACCTTTTTCATTAGTGACCCCTTTGAGGATCTAATTAAAATCATAGATCCTGGGACGCCTGGGTGGCTCCGTTGGTTAGGCGACTGCCTTCAGCTCCGGTTGTGATCCTTGAGTCCAGCTTTGGGCTTCCTGCCCGGCAGGGAGTCTCCTTCTCCCTCTGACCCTCCTCCCTCTCATGCTCTGTCTCTCTCTCTCTCCCTCTCAAATAAATAAATCTTTTTAAAAAAATCACAGATCCTGGGACGCCTGGGTGGCTCAGTTGGTTGGACGACTGCCTTCGGCTCAGGTCATGATCCTGGAGTCCCGGGATCGAGTTCCGCATAGGGCTCCCAGCTCCACGGGGAGTCTGCTTCTCTCTCTGACCTTCTCCTCGCTCATGCTCTCTCTCACTGTCTCTCTCTCAAATAAAAAAAAAAAAATCACAGATCCTTTCCCAGAAAAATATACATAAACATATAATTTTGTATATAATTTCAGGATGTTCACAGAGATAGGGTCCCACAGCTCTAGTATTCTGTGATTCTACTTATAAATTGAGACATTGAAACATGGCTTTATCAAGGTGGCTTTTAATTAAAGGAAATTTCATTTTTAATTTGGTCTTCCCAGCTGTGTACATCAGCTGGCATTTGGTCTTGAGCTTCAGCACGGATCACGGCGGGACGTTGCGCATCGGTAACATATACAAACAAGAGCTGTGTATGCGCCATGTTCAGGGGACTCCCTGAAAGCATCCTAGCCAGTCCTTAAGTGTGATCCTATCTTACATTGTCTGCAAAATTCACACCAAACTAAAAGACTGATCCTCAGCACTCTCAGCCTGACTTTAATCAGAGGTTCCTTCTGCTTTGTCTGTGTGCCTTCTCCACTCTTTGCCCCTCGGGGTTCTTAACATCAGTGACACTCAAAATGCAGGGAACTCCTTGCAGCAAATATGTTCATGGAGGTCATTTCATCCATCAGCTTTCTCTTCATGGTTGTGCTGGAACTGGGGCTCTTCCTTAAAGTGCTCAGTGCTGCCTTCCAGAGGATTTCTTGAGTAACAGATGCCCGTTGCTCTGATGTGTTCTGATCTGCTATGAGACAACTCCAAGATCCCAGAGAAGAATCTCATTTCTTGATGGATCTGGACCTTTTGAGTTAGCTACAGAGTTAAAAATCTCTACAATTTTAGTAGAAATCTAGTATTATAAGCATCTTAGCAAAATTATGTCATATTCCTCATACCCTATACTTGTGCATTCTTAAAGCCTAACATAATCATCAAAGGCAAGACTTTTGCAGGCTGCCTTGTGTCCTGTATATGATTCTGTGGAATCTGTCTTCTTA
Source organism: Mustela nigripes (assembly GCF_022355385.1). Lineage (NCBI taxonomy): Eukaryota > Metazoa > Chordata > Mammalia > Carnivora > Mustelidae > Mustela > Mustela nigripes. Next base: position 41,124 of record NW_026739921.1, on the reverse strand, counting down.
ACCCTGTCTCTTTTACTTTGTAGTGGATCTGACTGGTGGCTACAACATTGGCACCATCAGCCACGAAAGCCGTGTGGATTGGCTGGAACTTAATGAAACGGGGCACAAGCTTCTCTTCAGGGACCGGAAACTTCGTGTAAGAAGGGTTACTAAGGCCTTAGCCATTGAGTAGTCCCTAGAGGATGTGGTACTACCTGCTGCCAGAGATTGCGGGGGGGCAGGATGGGCATAATTTCTTGGTGCACTATGCCATTAACATAGCAAAAGGCACAGAAGAATCAACGTTGTGTCTGTTATCACAGCCCATCTCTTACTGTAGCCCATACCTTAAGAAGATGGTATTGTGATGGCACCAAAGCTGAGAGGGAAATTTGGGAGCTGGTTTCTCTGTTACTGTTCACAAATCTGTGCCCTCGTGAGACTGCCTCACCCCCGCTTGCCTGGCTGAACTTTACCCACACCTGTTGCAGCATTCGTCAGCTACACGTACCCCACAGCGTTACGGCTGGCTCGACAGTCTCCCCCGAACTCCTTATTGACTCTGATCTCAATATAGTATCACCAGAGAGCTCCACCTCGAGGGCAAAGAGACTGGTGATTTTTCATTTCATGTTCATTGTGATGTGAAAGCCACATCGCTGATTTCCAGACCATTTAATATGCGTGGTGGCCTTACTTTTGTGATCCAGTCTGGCAACTCTGGCCCAGAGTTAAACTCTAAGAACGAAAGTCTGACCTTCACCTAACTTAAATTTCTGGGTGTAGCTCTGGGCTCACTTGGTCATCTCTTAGGGCCAGAGTCAGGATGTACCAAGTCAACATAAACGTTGAGCATCGCAGGCTAGTAAGCTTTGAAATTCAGCATCTGCCTGACTGGTGGGTCAGCTCGCCACATTTCATTAGAGAAATGGTTGATATCAGAAGCCACCCCATAGCCCCCTCTGATTGCGCTGTCCACCTCTTCCTTCCACAGTTGCATCTATACGATATTGAAAGCTGCTCTAAGACGATGATCCTCAACTTTTGCTCCTACGTGCAGTGGGTCCCAGGAAGTGACGTGCTGGTGGCTCAGAACCGAAACAGCCTGTGTGTGTGGTACAACATTGAGGCACCCGAGAGGGTCACCACATCCTCTATTAGGGTACGTCGGTGCCAGGGGACCTCAGACATAGTGTCCCACCACTCAGTTAGGGCCCTGAGGAAGCTCCAAAGTTTATTTGGTTTTCTCTGGCCCACCACGCATCATCTCTGTGATAGAGTCAGCAAGTAAAGCTTACCCACAGTGTGCGAGGCCCCAGAACCGTCCTTGATCAGATTCCTGACATTGTATCCTGTCCTCTCTATTATAGTGGCCCTGGGAATTCACCAGGTCATAATGAGTTCTCTTAGGCTGGAAGAGCCCCCATAGTGGGGGCAGTTCTGTCAGTTCTGGGTGAGGATTCTCTGTTGTAAGCTGTTCTGTTCAGAGCCATTTTTTTTTATCAGACCGAAGATCAGTCACTCTGCTGTCCCGCCAGCATCACGTACATTCCAGTGACCTTCCAGAATCTGGGAGGGAAAACGAGAGGCCCCTGTGCTAGGCTAGGTTGACTGGTGTGGGTACAGAGCGAGCATGTGATAGTTCTTTTTGTCTTTTTTCTATATCTCTTCTTTCCCTCCTTTCTTTCCTCATTTTAGACTAATTAAGTTTGGTGCTTGGGGGTTGTTCTGTCCTTTCTTAAACAAATTTTTCCACAGTTTTGCCTTGGAGGTCATACATTTGATTCCTATAGTGGTTCCCCTTGGAAGTTTACCATACCCTTAAATTGAATAGTTTCTTATTTAGCATCTGACCCCTGGCAAATGATACAAGGAGCTGAACTTTGATTAACTCCCCCTTGCCATTATTGCCCAGTATTTTTTTATCCCCAAAGTGAAATGTTATTCTTTTACACAGCCAGAATTTGGTTACATTTACCTTCATGGTGCCAGTTTCTCTGCTCACTCTTTCTTTTTGCATTGCTGATCTTCGCTCTGGAGTTACCTCCTTGAGAGAAAGTGTTTAAAGATAAATCCTCAGTTTCTCAAAATTACTGAAATGGAATTATCTGAAAATGTTTTTATTTGGCGTGTTCTTGAAAGAACAATTGACAGTTTTTCTTAGTCTTTTGCAAATACTGTCTTCCCATTGACTGACCCCCTTAGTTCTGAGAAGTTTATTCACAGCTCCTTGTGTTGTCCTGTTGCTTTTTAAAAAAAGATTTTATTTATTTATTTGAGAGAGCAAGGGGAGGGGCAGAAGAAGAAGCAGACTCCCCCTGAGCAGGGAGGGATTGGTGGGGGGCTTAATCCCATAACTCCCTCCAGGATTGTGACCTGAACCTAAGGCAGAGTCTTACCCTTCTGAGCCACCCAGGCGTCCCTGTCGTGTTGGTTTTAGAGTCTTTTTCTTTTTTCAGCATTTTGAAGCTTCGGTACATTATGTCTGCATATAAATGTCCTTCTGCTTAACTGTGCTCATTGTGTATGCGCACGCGCACGCGTTTGTGTGTGTGTGTGTGAGTGTGTGTGTGTGTGTTCCATCTGTGAGGACACCTTGTTCCTCAGCCGTGAGCTCTTTAAATGTTGCTGCTTCTCTCGAAATCTCTTTCTCACCCTCAGAACTCTAATTTGGTATGTGTTCCGTTTCTTGTCCTGTCTTTGTGCCTCTATAACCTCTTACTCTTCCTTCCTCCTTCTCGCTCCGTGCTACATTCTGGATAATTCCTTAAGAAACATCTTGCAAGGTGTGCCTGGGTGGCTTGGCCCTTAAGTGTCTGCCTTTGGCTCAGGTCATGATCCCGGGGTCCTGGGATCGAGCCCCTGCATGGGGTTCCCTGCTCAGCAGGAAGCCTGTTTCTGCCTCTTCCACTCTCCCATCCCCTTGCCTGTTTCCCTCTCTCTCTGTCAAATAAATAAATAAATATAATTTTTTAAAAATTATTTTAAAAAAAAGAAACATCTTGCAAGTCAGGGGTTCGCTTTCACCATCGTCTCATCTGCTATTGAAATCACCCACTGAGTTTTCTTACTTCAAATATTGAATTTTTCATACAGTTTTATTTGGTTCTTTCTCTAGTCTGCCTGGTCATTTTTTCTAGTATATTTGCTGCTGAAGTGAACACAGTGTGGCCATTTTTTAGAGTCTCTTGTCCCTTGCTTAATGTTTCATTCCATCTCTTAGGTCTTTAAACATTTTACAGTTCTTTCATATTCCATAACTGGTTTCTTCCATAATTGTTATTTTTAATATTGGAAATCCTTGGAGGGCCACAAGTGCTGTAGTTCTTGTTATTGTTT
>NW_026739921.1:7776-27806 GCF_022355385.1 Mustela nigripes | reverse complement strand
GGGGAAGGGAAGAAAGACCTGATACGTTCCCTGCTCCCCCTAATGTTTCCTTCTATTCCATAGGAGCTTAAAATGGAACATAATGGAGGCATAAAATGGAGCCCGAGCAGTTTTAGAACAGGAACAAAGATGCTGTGTCACCAAGGGCTCCCATCACAGGTCCTCATGCTGACCTTAGGCTGATTCCCCCAGGGATGGGATCTCACAACACGAGGCAGGCACAGATAGGGAAGCAGCAACAGACTCGGAACAGCCTTTGCTCTCCACGTCCCAGCCTGGACCATCACCTTCTCTTCTCCCCTTTCCCCAGTGAGACATTTCTTCCTGCCTTCCCCTTCTTTTCCAGGTCACCCCCACCTCCCAGTCTCTATCCTCACCAGTCTTCACCAATCTTGTACACATAGATGATGTTGTCGGTCTGTCCTATGGCAATTTTAGTGGAATCAGGAGAAAAAGCCATGCCCTTCACCATATAGCTCTTCCTGCCATACTAAGAGTTAAAAAAGGAAAAGAAAAAAAGTCATGAGTACACATGGTAGAGAAAAGAGAAGAAAAGGTGTTTGTGTGACTGCATTGAGCGTCAGGGATTTATCCTGAGAAAAGACGGGGCAGGCCATTTCCTAGGCAGATGGCTGGGGAACTTAGTTAGGAAGTTTTCTAGATTCCTAAGACCCCATGAACAGGTTAAGGACACACAGTACTCTCTTCACCTTCATGTCAGCTGGTTTGGTGGAGAATTTATCTCTCCGCTCCCCATGTTCATCGTAGAGCAACACCACTCGGTCCACTGTGCAGACCGCAAACTTGGCATTGTTCTGGGACCAAGCCATGCAGGTCACCTTTGCAGCTCCATCCTGCAGAGGCAGAGGGGGCAAAAATAAGCCCAGCTGTTCGTCTAGAGTGACAAAAGCATTTCTAGTTCCTTTAGCTCTACTGTGACTTTGGTCAATTCTCCACATCATAGTCCTTAAAACAAAAGATGCATCCTGATCTCCAAGGCTATAGAACCCTGGCCCAGGAGAACAAGGTGCTTTAGAAACCCATAATGCAAATACACTTCGAGGTGACACGCAGAATCAACTCTACCAATGCACCCCTGCGATGGCCTTGCTCCTTCATAGCTCAACTGAAATAAATTTTTTTTTAAAGATTTTATTTATTCTCTCTCTGACCTTCTCCTCGCTCATGTTCTCTCTCACTGTCTCTCTCTCAAATAAATAAATAAAATCTTAAAAAAAAAATAAATAAAGATTTTATTTATTTACTTGAGAGAGAGACAGTGAGAGAGAGCATGAATGAGGAGAAGGTCTGAGAGAGAAGCAGACTCCCCATGGAGCTGGGAGTCCGATGCGGGACTCGATCCCGGGACTCCAGGATCATGACCTGAGTGGAAGGCAGTCGTCCAACCAACTGAGCCACCCAGGCGTCCCACAACTGAAATAAATTTAATTGGTCTGATAAGTTTTTTTTTTTTTAATAGGTTCTGGTCTTCAGCCATTCATTCAATATATACATATTTTTTTCATTTAATATTATTATTTAAAGGTTTTATTTATTTATTTGACACAGAGACAGCAAGAGAGGGAACACAAGCAGGGGGAGCGAGAGAGGGAGAAGTAGGCTTCCCAGTAAGCAGGGTGCCCAATGTGGGGTTCAATCCCACGACCCTGGATCATGTCCCAGCTGAAGACACTTCATGAGTTAGCCACCCAGGCACTCCTCATTCAGTATTTTTTGAATACCACACTGAGAAAGGCATGTAGCCCAGGGCTGAGAGGAAGAAAAAGAGCAAAATACGGTCCCTGCCCCCAGGCTAATAACATGGTGCAAAACAGGAAAAATCCCATTAAAGAGGCATGTACAAAGCACGATGATAGTTTGGGGAAGCCTGAAATCCTTGTATGTTTAAATGACCAACGTTAAGGTTTGAAGAATTGGATGCAGTTAAATGGGGGAAGTTATCTTAAGTAGAAGGAATGATACGAGCAAAGGCAAATCTCATTAAGAGACAGTAATTTAATTTAGCTGAAACGATCTTGCAAATAGAACAGAGGCGGCAAGGCAGGAAAAACAGTGAGGCCAGCGCAAAAAGACTTTGAAATCTGGCCAAGGAGTTTGGGCTCATTTGGTAGGAAAAAGACAGTGGAGATTCTGGAATGGGGAGTAAGACACTCAGAGTTGAGATTTAGGATGAAAATGCCACATGTAGTTTTTTTTTTTTTTTTAAATCCCCCCCCCCAAAACTATACACTGCTCAGAAGTCCAGTTTTGAAGTGATCATCTCAATTGTGGATTATTCCCTTCCACATCTGTCTACCACCTGGTCCTCAAAGGTTCTGCACTAAGGACCTCCTTCCTTGAAATAAAACATTTAGTTTCTGCTCCAATTGTGTGATTAATTACTTGGGTTCCAGAGCTCTGGTTTGAAACTTTGTTACTTATCACTCCTAAACCACCTACCTCCAAAGTCCCAGGTTTAAAAGGCCTTTTTTCCCCCCCTCCCCTCCATCAAAATCCTCAGAGTCAGAAAATAGCCTCACCACCACCTTTACCCCCCCATCCACCGCTTGATTAAATTAGGTTTGAAGGGCTGAGGGTTCCTCGTTTCCTAGCTCATCATCTTCCTTCATCATTTTGCCAATCCTGGGCCTTTGCCCTACCCTGCATCATGACATCTTTATTTTGAAAGACTGAAGGGGATTTTCACTTCCAATTACTCCATTAGGGTAAAGGAATTTTTAAATTACAATTTTGGGGGCAGTTTCCTGAGCAATGAGCACTTCTCTCTTTTGTTCTAATTTCCCTCTATTCTCCTAATACCACATTCGCTGTGAAGCCTTCCTCATTCCTCACAGCACTGCCTGAGGATTCAATGGGGACCGGGAGTAGAATAATAAAAACTAACCCTTAACAAGATCTTTCCATAGACTAGGCAGTTTGATAAATGCTCAATATGCATTGTCCTTTTACTTCATAACGCTGAGACAGAGATGATTATGCATATTTTACAGATGGGGAACCTGATTTCAGAAAAGTTAAGTAATTTGCTCAAGTTTACATACACATTCGTAAGGGGGTGGAACCAAGATTTATATCCCCGTATGTCTGACTCCACAAACCACAATCCTAACTCCTTAAATTATGCTGTCTTGCTACATAGGAAACATTCGCTTATGGCAGATACTATCATTAGCTTTGTATGAGCCTATCCTTTGAATTTTGAATGTTCTCTCTCGTCTATCAGATTCTACAGGGATTTTTAGTTCGCGAAGGCTTTTGCGAACTCTTCCTCCAAACTCCCTCAGGTTGCTATTATTGTTACTCCCATTTTCCCAATGAAGCCGCTGGGTGGGCGCTCAGAGACTGTGTGCCGAGGGCTTCAGGTCAGCGGGATTGGACCATTTATTGAAAGTGCAGCTGGCACTAGGACTTGAGTGCTGGTCTCCTAGCTCCAAAACCCAGCCTCTCTTCAGCATGGTTCCTCTCCCGGTGCCCAGCCTTTTCCGAATCTGAGATCTTCATCATCAGAACGAACGGGAGGTCTTCCGCACTCCGTCTTGGGGGCTTTTACCTAAAGCGCTCGTTTATCCGGGCGCAGACATAGGTTCGCTGTTTCCATGTGCGCCCAGCACCGGGCCTCGTACACAACTGATGTCAAACGAAACGGAACGAAAGCTACCGCGGTTAGCGGTCCGTCCTGCTACTGCACACTACCGACCGAGCAGAGATTCCGCATACAGTAGGCGCTCACCATCGTGAGATTTCAGTTCCCCCACTTCTCTGGGAACGTTAAGGCTGGCGGGGGAGGGAAGAGGCACGCAACTCCTCACCTGAGGGCTCAGCAGGGTCCTCAGGTGCTTCAACTGCATGACGAACACCTGTCTCTCCAATGCCACCAGTCAGCGACAACTCCCCTCGTTACCTGGACAACCCGCCACGCAGCCGCAGCGACTGGTGCTGACGCAGACGCGACTACAGCGCGACACACTTCGCAAGGTCACCACGTAGCTTCGCTGTGAAGCAAACAGAACGTGCGCAGGCGCAGTGAGGTCTAGGGCGGGACCCCTACAGGACTCGAGTCCTCTCTTCAACCAATCCTGTCGTCGCTTGCAAACTCAAGCTCAAGCCACGCCCACAAGCCCTCCGCAAACTCTGGGTCCTACGTAATCGCGGTCTTTCTCCCGCCGGGATTGTGAGTAAAGTGTGGCTGAACACTTCTTTTAATCCTTACAACCCTGGAGGAAGGCAAGGCGGTTGCTTTCATACGTTTTGCAGCAGCCCGGATTGAACCCAAATAGGCTCTATGATGTGCACAGTATATCACAAGGCTAATAATGATAGCTAACCGAATACTCAGGATGCGTCTGCCAGGTACTGTGCAAAAGGTTGTAGATGCATTATCTCACTTAATCTCAAAGACATTTTTTGAAGGGGATGGCATTATTAGTTCCATTTTACATGCCAGGAGACTCGGGATTAGAGGGGTCACTTAACAAACTAAAAGTAAAGGATGTAACTCGGATTCAACCCAGAGCTGATGCATTTAAACAGCCTTTATATTCTGAACTTCTAGCCCCCTATATCTATGCCATGCTTCTATACCCCGTGCCACTTCCATCCCAAGAGATGAGGTGTCCAGAGTCCGCGATGTGAATGTTTCCAGCCCCAGAACTGGGTAGCAGTGGACCGAAGATCTGCTGCCCAGATCTGGATGCTTTTGTGGTTCAAGGCAGAGGGCAAATGAGAACTTGGCTTATCTGATAGAGTAAAGTTAAGTCTTGTGATACCTGGGGTTGGAGCTTGATTAAGTAGAAAGGATAATGACTTCTTGATCTGTTTGGATTGGGGTCCCTTTCAGAATTACTGGTCTAAATTCTTGGAACATGCCAGAGAGACTGAGATGCAGAAAAGGAGCGTTCCTACTCCTCTGGAAAGATCCAAAGTTGAGAAGACCTGTAATTCTCCAGAGAGTATAGCATATGAAGTCCAGATACTGGGTTCTGCAGCTTTTCCCCCACAGTGGTATTTCTCTCACTGGCACCATCCCCCCCACCCTTGGAATTTAGGAAACAGTAGAGGAAACCCTCTATTTTCACAGGAAGGAAGTAGCCCCAGAGCCCAAAGTAGAAGTCTTTTGACAGGGGAGTTCCAACCCCTCAGTTTTATTTCCATAATCCTCCTCTGGATATAGTGGCAGAGAGTGAATATAAACTCATTTACACTTTACAGTTATTATTGACTTTGACCGAATCAGCGAGACAGAGGCAGAGAGAAACAAAAGGAAAAGTGAGTGTGGGGAAGACTAGGAGTACAGGAGTGCACAGGATAGGAGCACGTGGCACTGAAGGATCAATTAGCGGAGCTGCTCTTTCATTTGTCCAAAAAAACCGTTCAGTCCTTTTCTGGAAATTAACTCGAGGTTGATGGAGGAGTCAGAGGAATCAATGGCGAAAAGCTTGGGTGTCAATGTGGTCATTGAACTTAAAAACGTTACCGGCGCCTCTCATGTGGTATGACCTCGTTTCCACGGATGCAGGAGAATTTATATCCCCCACCCCGTTCTTTTCCTTCTCCCCCGTTCTCACTGAACAAAACAAAAGGAACTAGGGCTCTAGTTTTCTACACCCATTTCTGTCCTCTCCCCACCCATTCCAGGCTATAGAATCAAAACAAACACCTTAAAGCAATGAGAGTGCTCCTGTCAAGTTGGTAGTGGTGTGAGAGGCCCTTGTGGTCAGGGGAGAGACAGTGGGGAAGTGTCTTCAGCTTACTGTACAGTATCCCAAACAGTCATCTCCAGTTTGTCCAAGAACATTTATTGGAAAAATGTCCAAGGGGTCACCAGCAGCTGGGGGGCTACCAGGTGAGAGGGGGAGCCCCTGAGACTCCGTGGAAGACATTGGAGTAGTGCAGTGCAGCATCTGCCTCCAGACCCAGACAATTCCTTTGAGTTGCTGGGGGAGGGGGAGTACCCAAAGAACCCCCCTCTCTGAGACCCAGAGGCAAGATGTGAGGGCAGCTGGGGATGCCGAGAGTCCTGATGCAGGTGCAATGGGGGCCCATCTGGGACCTAGTGGGATACAGTTGAACAAGTGTCTCTCCCCCGGACCTGGGGGATGGAAGGACATATCCCACATGATAGCCATTCCCCAGGTCCAGGGGCACAGACCCCAAGAGACCTACCTTCTGGCCCTGCTCACAGTGGAAAGAGGATGGGCACCAGGCCTGAGATTGTGGGAGTGTCATTACCCTCTAGGAGATTACGGGATCCTTCAGTCTTGGGCAGATCACCAACTGAGGCTCTCCCTGAACCTATCCCCATCCCCAGGGTGTTAGTGCATCTGTTTTCGAGTTCGGTTTCTTCACTCATACATCAATGGTGTTGATGGATGGTGACTTTTTCTGTAAAAAAAAAAAAATGTCTTGAGTCTCATGTCAGGAAGGTAAGAGTCTCCTCCATCCCAAATATCCATTTCCCCTCTCTTCCTGCCCCTCTTTGGCCTTCTCCCTTTCCCTGACTGCTTCTAGAAGCAAAATCACCCTTCCCTCCCTCGCCGGCCCCACATCACATCACCTGTCTCGTCCCCACCGGCCTTCCCTGAGGACTCTGTTCCGGCCCCTTCCCCTTCTCCTTGGGGTTGTTGTTGGAGTCGTTGTCCTTGATGATATCATACTGACGGCAGAAGAGCCCGATGACAGCTGAAACACAACAATACAATCTGCACCTTGATCTTGATCTCCCCACTCACAGCCTTGAAGGGCAGTGAGATACCCACATGATTTCTAGAAAAATCTGAGAAGAAAACCCTTGAATTTCTGGTGCTCATATGCGAGCACCATGCTCTTAGCCTTCATCTCCTCAAACTTCTGCTCACCCCCAACTAAGCATCTCCCCGCTGCATTTCCCTCCCTGCCTTTTCTCCTGAGCCTTCACCACCTCCCACCTTCACTGAGCCCCCACTCCGCCAATCCTTGGTCCCCCGTGCAGCTGCTCACTCACCGGCCCACATGAGCAACACCACCACAATGATAACCACTTCCCCTGTCTGTAATGGTCGCTCTCCCTCCAGACCCTCCACTGTGATGTCACCTGAGAAGAAAAAGATAGACTCCAGGTTATGGGGAGCGGCCACAGAGCTCTTCTATGCAGACCCGTAAGGATGGAGAGGTCTGGGACCAGGGTTGCCCCTGAGAGCCCCTCTCTAGGAAGCTGTTGGTGGACAGGTAGGTAGAGACCAAAAAAGCAGGACTGTTGTGGGCAAGTATTCACGCAGATTGCGGCGGCTGGGAACAGAGGGTGGGGAAAAGGAAGCTTGAAAGCCCTTCTCCCAAACGATTCATTATCAGCCTGTTTATACCCAGTCCCCTGCCAACCTTTTCCTTTCGTTTCTTGGCAGTATGATGAATTAAGTCATCCTTTTATTCATCTAAGCTACACTGTGGCTTGTTTGGGGGAAAGTAAACAAGAGGCTGAAGGGCAGGTAAAAAGCCAGAGAATCCAAAGCTTTCGGGAGTGGAGGATAGCTGAGCCTCTCACCTGGGCTTGAGCTATTGGAGGGTAGCCGGTCAGAACCCTTGAGAGTTCGGAAGTGCACCCGAGGCCCTGGGGGGCTCTCTCCCCGAAGGCCGATGCTCCGCACCTGCACGGTGTAGTCGCTATCTTCAGCTAGTCCCCAGAGGGCACAGGCCCTGGTGGTGGTGTTCACCTCCCGGATCACACGCTGCCCAGGGCCATTCTGTCGCTGCGGGAAGATGATGGGACAGGAGGGTGGTCTCACACCAGTCCCAGGACTCAAACATCCAAGCACTCCACGGAGTAGGATGACAAGGGCAGCTTGAGCCAGGGGACACCAGCTCCCAGATTCCCCCACCACGGGGAGGGGAGCTTTGGTCCCCAGTGGGGGTAACAGAAGGAGGGCTCAGAGTTCCAAGGACACAGGCTAAGGGAGCAGAAGGGTGATTCGTACTTGCTGGGAAATGGAGTAGCCAATGACGATGTTGCCTTCTGGGACGTCCCAGGACACAGTGGCCGAGTTGGCTCTGAGGTGAGTGACTGTCACATTCACAGGAGAGGGAGGCCGGTCTGTTGGGTGCCAGAGTGAATAGGTTAACAGGTCCCATGTACGGACTAGCTCTGCTCGACCCCACTACCCCTTTACTCACCTGCTCGCACAAAGCCCAGGTCACAACTGACCAGCAGGAGGACCGTAGGGCTTAAATATGGGGAGAGGGGCATCAGCGAAGCCATGGTCCCCACCGAGTCCGCTGTGAGGCACTGGGGCATCCGCTTGACATCCAGGCGGGGCTCCTGGAGGTGGCAGGAGTTGTTGGGGGCTGGGGGGTGGTGTCCAGAACTGCCCAGAATGCACGCGTGGCAGCAGCTTTCCCGGGCTCTCCACCGCCCACAGCAGCCCCGGATCCCCCCGTTCTCCCCACTCCTTCCCCGCCCCCGCATCGCCCCGGCGTCCCCAGTGCGCCGCTCTGCCGGGCCCACACCCACCTCCGCCGGTTCTCGCAGTCGGTCAGGCCTCGGGGGGCTGCTCGGTGCCCAGAGGGCGGCCCATCGCCCGGCTCCGCGGCGCTGCCCCTACCCCATCCCGACGCGGGCCCGGCGCGGCGGGCAGCGCGGAACCGAGCTGCGGGCAGAGGGCAGGTGGAGGCGCAGCGGGAGCGGGCCGCGGGGCTGCGGGGGACCCCAGAGCTCGGACGGGCCACGTAGTCTGTCCCTGAGCGGGGGGCGGTGCCGGCGCGGCCTGGCCGCTGGCCGGAGTCCAGGTGCGGGAGGCAGTGCGGCTGCTCCGCCGGCCCCTGCAGCGGGATGTGACCGTCCCGGCTAGCTAGCCGCCGCCTTCTGCAGAGCTGGCCCCGCTCGCTCCGCCGCAGCCGAACCGGGACGTGCCGGCCCGCCCCGCCCCGCCGGGGTTCTCGCCGCCGTCATCCCCCTCCCCCCCCCTCCCCCGACCCCGTTCTCCCGGGGCTCCTCCCACGACCCTCCCATTGGCGGCCTCCCGGGTCCCCTTGCCTCAGATCCCGGCTCTGTCCGAGGTTCTGTCCGTAGGGAGAGGCGCAGGTGCGAGGGTCTCCGGCTCCCGGGAGGGCCCCTCCCTGTCCGGGTGGAATTAGCCAAGTTGGGAGGAGGAATCCCACTTCCCCTGCTGGAGGGGACAGAGTGGCGAGATAATTGATCTAAAATCTCCACTTGTAGACTGCGTCAGCTTTTAAATCTCTTCCCCATTCATAATCTGATATTGGTTCTCGTTGCTCTCATTCATTCTTTAATTTATTAAACAAATATTGTTCCCGTGTCTGGGCACGGGAAGAGCTGGAGTCCAGCGGTTAAGACAGCAGGCTGGGTTTATAGCGGCGGAAGTCTAAAGAGTAGCAACCTATGGTTTTTTAGCTCTTCTTCCTGCCTGGTGTGCAGAAATTGGTCGTCTAAGTGTCAGGTTTCCTAAAATCAGAGCGTCCAGAACCTCATAGGGCTGTTGGCAGAATCCAGTGAGATAATGTTGGGGAATGTCTTTATAAATCTTATGACACTGTGTGAGCGAGGGATTATCATGAATTTGCACCAGCGTGTTAGTTACTTCATTCGTTTAACAAACATAAATCCTTAAACTATTTCATGAGATCTGGAGTAACAACCTGGTGTGAGTCCCCTTTCTGTCAACTGTGTGATCTTCAGCAACGACCTAACTTCTCTGAGCCTCTGCTTTACCATCTGCAAAACGAGGGTGTCAGTGTGGTCTCCTTAGTGGGAATGCACCCAGTGAGATACTGCATGTGAAAAGTGCATTGTTCAGTGTAAATAAATGTTGGCTCATGTTGTATTTAGGGCAGATACTTTGGTTTCTAATTCTCATTACAACATTTCTATTTCCGTGGCACTTTTTTCCTGTAATATTCAGTTCAGCGTGTATCCCCCTGGGGCTCCAAAGCTTCTGTTACCTTCCTTCTGAGATGAAAGAGTGAAATGGAGCAAGAGGGGCCCGGAGTACTGTGTGTTCTGGACATGTGATCAAGCCACGGCTCAGGTCCTCTGCCTCTGCTGTCCCTGAGGACCCTGATCTCTGGCCTCCTGTTGCATCCTGGTCCCAGAAGAATCCTCTGCTCAGGGATTCTCATTGTCCTGGGACTGGGTATTACCCTGCACTTCTGAGCTCCAGGCCCTCCTGGAAGAGGTCATTGTGTCCAAAGGTTAAGAGTAATGAACCTCAGGTTTCCCCTTCATGGGGCAAAGCAGAGGCTGGGTAGTGTGCATGCATGCAAAGAGGGACCCCTGGAGCTTCCCTGGGGTGCCCAGAGGGCTGGGGGCCAACTGATCAGGAAAGGATGTGGGGAGAGATACTCAGAGGGGGCAGTGCTCGGAGAGGCCAGTACCTGAGTTAATCATCACTGTGGCTCAGATAAGGCCCCGCCAGCTAGAAGCAGAGTTAGCGTGACAGAATGGTTTGTGTGGCTGAAGAGGCAGGCACGAGAGGGTGTCCACAGCGTTCGACCATGCTGGGCACAAAACAGTTCAACACGTGATTGAGACCCCAGAGCTTGGCAAGTGGGAGGTGAGACCTCCCCCGCCTTTCTCCATGTTGGTCTTTTCCACTGATTCCTAGAATCATTTCTCTTCTGGACTTCCCTCCACCCTGGGTTTCTGTTTTCCCTCTCCTCCTTCCCATCTTCCTTCCTGACCTTCCCCTATTAGGCCCGAGTACCAAGTTCAGGCTAAATCCTTGGATGGTGTGTGTGTGTGTGTGTGTGTGTCCCCAAACCTTGTGTCTGCTGCCGCTCCCACCTCCAGCTCCAGAGGCGTGAGTGAGGCCTGGGCTTCCTGTCTGCATCCTTGTACCCCCTTCCCTGTAGAGGTCTGGGTATGAGGCAGCCCTGCCAATCACAGAGGAGTCAAACCTACTGACCCAGGACCTCGACAAAGCAGATGCCGAGCAAACTGTTCCATTGCTGGGACAATGTGATGCTGAGATCTTCCAGGAGGAGGGGCAAGTCATGCCCACATACCAGGTAACCCAAACCCATCCCCTGGACACTAAAAATAAAGATGCCAGCTCCATGCCAATGGTCCTTCGTGTTTGAGACCTGAGAGCCCCTCCACCACCATTCATTCCTCCCCCTACCCCAAATCCACTGTCCATTTCTTGGCTTCTGTTTCCCACCTGCTCCCTACAGAGACTGTATAGTGAATCAGTTCTGACCACCATGGTCCAAGTGGCTGGCAAAGTGCAGGAAGTGCTGAAGGTACAGTATCTCTGTCTCCTCCCCTCCTAACTTCTCTCCCTCCCCCCTTTCTCTTTTCTTGGCTTCCACTTCTCATTTTACTCCATCTCCATTCTCCTTTCTCCCAATCTTCCCTCTGGCCTCTTTATTGTCATCTTATCAATCAACAGTAATTATAATAACTATTATCTACATCACACTCTGTAATTGACATTGTGCTTTCACACTCATTACCTTTGCAAAAACCTGTGAAATGAGTGTGATTGTCTCCATTTTTTTTTTTTTTTTTTCAGATAGGAAAACAAAGGATAATCACAGTAGCTTGCCCAAATATATCCAGCTAATAATTGCTGGGTAGCGCTGCTTTTTATTGAGTGATGGTGGATGACAAACTGCTCTTGGTCCTTTCTGGAATGAGTAAGGTTTGAGTACGTAGCTCAGCCAGAGATGGGAGTCAGACTGAAGTTTTGTTCTCAAATCCAGGCATCTTTCTGTTCCCTTTTGTGGTTAAGGAGGGTTAAGGAGTCTCCCCAGGAGTTCTTCTGCTGCTGACAAAGAAGGAATGTGCTTCCCCCAACCTGGAATTTTTCTTTCTCAGGAACCTGAGGGGGAGCTGGTGGTGCTGAGTGGAGGGGGCAACTCTGGCAGGGTGGCATTTCTCATGTCGGTGAGTACCCTGATCCCCAATTTTCCTTCCTCTGCCTTCTCGGGGTAACCCTCAGGACCACAAAGCTCATCATAGCTAAGCTCCTAGGTGGCCCTCTTGAGGCCTGGCTCCCTCTCTTTTCAAAGTTAGACCTCACCGCGGAACCCCGTATCTTCGGAACCCACCTGGGCCCCACTCCGTCTATTGAGCGTGTCTCTACATCCCATGCACCCCAAGCTGTGATCTGCAAGTAGCTTTCGAAGTGCCAGATTCCAAGCAGGACTGGCGTAAGTGCTGGCCTGAGGGAGTCCTCATACTAGTTGTCAAGATCCAAGGTTACCACTCCCTTCACTTTCATCACGAACTCGTGTCCTTCCCCGCTGACAGGTCTCCTTCAACCAGCTGATGAAAGGTCTAGGACAGAAATCTCTACACCTACCTCATTGCAAGCAGTGACAGGTAAGCCACATTGGCCTGTGTATATTTTCTTTGGCCTGGATAGTGTTTTCTAGAAATAGAATTTTCAGGCTTTCAGGTGGAGCTTGTGCCCAGTTTACTTTGTTTCCCATCATTTTTATTGCCTTATCCTCGGCCCACTTCACATACTCATGTCACCTGACTGGCCCTTGTTGGAATTGGAGTGTCCAGCCCTAGAAAGTGTCTACTGTGGTGTTCAGCAAATAGTAGGTGTGGCTCAGTTAGTTGGACGTCAATGATATCTTTCCCATCATTCCCTTCTCTTAAAGCATTCCCTTTTCTTCCCTAGTATACCATGATCTTCTGCTTTCCAACCAGTGCCACTGACTTTGAGTCTGTCCTCTTAGGTCTGTGGTAGCATCTAGGGAGGGGACAGAAGATAGTGCCCTGCACAGGATTGAATAACTGAAGAAGGTCTGTGTTTTCCCCTGATAGTCAACCAGGCATCTCTGTCTGTTCCTTCTCACGAAGACACTA
This sequence comes from Mustela nigripes, assembly GCF_022355385.1. Classification (NCBI taxonomy): domain Eukaryota; kingdom Metazoa; phylum Chordata; class Mammalia; order Carnivora; family Mustelidae; genus Mustela; species Mustela nigripes. Next base: position 14,980 of record NW_026739921.1, on the reverse strand, counting down.
GAGTCCCCATCCAGCCAAAGCCCGTTCTCTTCCCCAGTCCTGACCCTGACATCTCCATGCAATAGGTTTGTATCCTAGAATCCTCCTGGTGGCACTGTCTCACCCACCCTCCTCTCCTATGTGGTCTCTGGGAAGAAGAGGGTGATTGTCATTGGCATTTCAGTGGGACTCTCTGTGAGTGTGAAGACAGCCTGGGGGGATCCATTCTACAGGGAGGAAGGGGGTGCGGGCAGAACAGCATGGAAAATAGATTGCGGAAGTGGGTACTAGAAAACAGAAAGGGTTCGCACAAGGAATTTTGATTTTACTCTCACTAATTGAGACCCAGCTGCATGAATGTGGAATGACAGGGAAAGCATCTGATTCCAGAATACCTGTGTATCAGTCCATTCAACAAGCAAGGTAGATGGACTAGTCCCAGGGTCAGCAAACCACAGTGGCCAATCATGCTGCTGCCTGTTTATGTAAATAAAGTTTTATTGAGACAAAGCCATTTGTGTTTACATAAGATCTATGGCCACTTCATGCTACAACGATAGGGTTGAGTATTGCACAGAGTTCATAGAGGCCCCAAAGCCTAAAATATTTACTCTCTTGCTCTTTACAGAAGAAGCTGACCCCTGGACCAGCCCTTTGCTACTTAAGCATGGTCCTTGCTTAGCAACATCATTATCTCCTAGGACTTGCTAGTAATGTAGAATCTCGCCCCCCACCAAGACCTACTGAGTCTGAATCTGCATTTTAGCAAGATTCCAAGCACTGGATTTGGTGACCCCAATTTTCTCTCATCACTGCAGTGTACTGATTCTAACAATTCACTAAGAGAAACAGGTCGAGCAATGCTAGATGCGGAAGGAGACACACAAGGAGGGCAGGACACCGACCTTAAGGAGCATACAATTTAGTCCAGTAGTTTTGAAACTTTACCATGCAGAGGATTTCCTTGGGGGAACGTGTTAAAAATACAGGCCTGGGAGGGCGCCTGGGTGGCTTAGTGGGTTAAGCCGCTGCCTTCGGCTCGGGTCATGATCTCAGGGTCCTGGGATCGAGTCCCGCATCGGACTCTCTGCTCAGCAGGGAGCCTGCTTCCTCCTCTCTCTCTCTCTCTGCCTGCCTCTCTGCCTGCTTGTGATCTCTCTCTGTCAAATAAATAAATAAAATCTTAAAAAAAAAAAAATACAGGCCTGGGGCTGTCCCCTTCCAAGGCAGATCTAGTAGATTTTACCTGGGTCTGGGACTGTGCATTTCTAACAAGGACTCAGGGGAATCTGATGCTCCTGGGCCTCAGGAAACACTAGAGTAACCCCTGTGCTCTCATCATACCCTTTTTCTCCCCCAGCCATCAGGCCCCCCTTGTGGTAGGCCAGATGGACTCTGGCATGGACAGCCCAGCCACCTTCTTACCAGTCCTGGTTGGTTTCAGCCCCGTGAACATGGCCAGGTGAGCCCACTGTAATGAAAGGCAGTGACGGGCCAGGCCCCTTGGGGAGGCTGAGAGGAAACCTGTCAAAATCTTCAGTTCAGCCACAAAGAGGAGGGCATGGTGGCTATGGTCATATTCACCGCATCTCAGAACATTCAAGTAAATACGGACTGTCTCTGAGCTTATGAGATTTTTGCTCTCCGTGGGTTTTTGTTTTGGCTTTCTTTCTTTATTTTTTTGGTCTATTGGTTCATGTAGTCTCTTGTTTCGGGAAGGACTGAAGGCAGCTTACAGAGGCCACATCAAATACCAGAAAGCAGACATTCAAAACAGGAATGAAGAGACAGGGAAAACAAGGCCCAGGAGATAGAATAGGGTCGGGACGATGCGGACCCCAAAGAGAAGCATCTGTTCAAAGGAGCCGTGGGTGCTGAGTGGCCTCTGATTCCCCTTTGCCCAGCTCCCTTATTGTAGCAACCATTCTCCTTTGTCATCCTAGGCTCCCCTTGGGTCCGGCTCTGGCTACTCAAACCCCCACCCTGTCTCCCTTTCCTGAGGACTCTGTGCCACCCAATCGCCTCCGCCTTATTGTCTATGTAGATGGCCGCTTTGATCCCAGAGGTCATCGTGTGAAGCCGATAGTGCTCAGGTGTGGTTCCTTGGATGTTCAGCCTCAGGAGTGTTAAAGCAAGAAGAAAGTAGATTCGTAGGCCCTTGTGCGAGAGCTCGGATGTTGTCGCTTTGGGGTGAGGCCCTGAAATACCTTATTTTTTGAGACCACCCCTGGAGATGCTGGTGCCCGGCCAGGTGCGGGGAGCTCTGCTGACTTCACCATTGGCGTGGGCTTCTTGATGAAGCTGAAGGCTTCCTGTCACTGGAATGTTCCAGGGAAGGCTTGTTGATTCCTCAAGAGCGGTTCTGCACATGCAGTGGTGGTCCTGGGGGGCGGGGCGGCCGGGTGCTTTCTGAGGTCCTTTTCTCAACTCCCAGATTCCAGGCTTGTAGCGTAATTCATGTGAAGATATAAATGAGTCTGAGATACTTTTAACCCTGCTCCTTTTAATGGAGGACTCTCCTTCACCAAAAATGTATCTGCTGCAGTGGATGCTAATTTCAGGCCCTGTGACTAAGTGAAATGAGGGATTCAAACAATGTGGGCGTGGAGCTCTTCCAGTTGTTCCTTAAATCAGCGGCTCCCAAACTTGGCCGAACTTCAGAGTCGTCTGGGAAGCATGTTAAAAATACAGATTTTTGGGCTCCACTCCAGAACTCCTGAAACTGACTCTCAGGGTGGGCGTGGTATCCAGAAATGGGTAATTTAAAAAAATAAAAAACAAACAGACAAACACCAACCCAAACTCCCCAGGTGATGTTGGTGACTAGCAAGTTTGGGGATCTCCGTGTTAAACTGCACAATGAACCCTGGCTCGGGGCTCTGCCTAGGTCTCTAGGGACTTTCCGAAGTAGTTTGAGGACAAATGACAGGAAACACTTTTACAAAATGGGCGTGCAATATGTGAAATTTGCTTGCCCTCGAGGAAATACAAATGAGAAAATACAAAAGTAGTTAAAGTAGGGGTAGATATTTTGCAGGGATGGGATGATGAGGGGAGGCTCGGGAGGCCTTATACAGAGGTAACTGTCTGAGCTCCTGCCACAGTGGGTCATTGGCCGGGTATCCCCTAGCAGGGTTGACCAGTAGAGGTCAACTACAGAAGATCCCCATTCTTTGAGAGTCCATGGTTGCACCTAAGCAGGTAACAAGCCTGATGTTCTCTCGTCCCCTTAGCACATTGTTTTGTTCGTGGTTAATTTATTCGAGAAATGTTTGCCAACTGTTGGATGCTACGCGTCATGCCTTGTAGCTGTGCTCTTTCGGCAGGAGCGGTTGTCCCTCCCTCAGGTAGTGAGGGGTTCACTCTTTGGGGAGATGGCCAGAATATATTTCCAGGAATGGGAAGGGCTTCTGATGGACCTTAAGACTGAAAATAAAGTGGCAGTTTTGACATTCTGATGATAGGCACTCCTCCAGGGGCCTACAGAGAGTTGTGGGTATTGTGGTCATGGCCACAGGACATGGGCAAGGACCAGGACATGAGAAAGTTCTGATATCACGCTGGAGCTTTAAATTTGAGTGTTGGCTTTGCTCTGGGATTAAATTGCTGAATATTTTACTAACACTTTTCCTTGTGGTTCAGAGACACGGTGCCTCTATGAGCTCCAAAGCACATGTCTAGGAGAATGTTGATGTTAGATCCCAATCCCAATGTGGTCTTTGATTCCGACTCTCATCTGAGGCCCTTCCTTTAGATTCTCACCATCTCCCCACGTCTTTCTCTCTGTGGGCCCCAGAAATGACCCATAGAAGACTGGAGTTCCGCATTCCGACAAATAGCGGAGCGCATGCAGAAGCTGCCGGGAAACAGGAAGCTTTCGGGCTCAGTCCTGCTGTTGAGGTAGGATCCTCCCCACCCTCACCTAGGGAATGCTTGCCGCCTCCTGGATTCCTCCGATCTTGTTATGTCTTGTCTGAATTCCTGGCGTAGTGTGTCAACTAAAATGTCGTAAAGCAAATCCTGTTTTCCCATTTCCTCCTTCACCTTAAGATGTTGTATTTCCGTCCTGACCCTGTCTGCTGAATCCGTCATCATTAAACAGCTAACCCATCTAGGGCAGGTTTCCCCTTTGAAGAACCTCTTTTGCATCTGTGAGTAGAGAGGATTGAATGGAAGGGTGAATTGCTTTCTGTTTCTCTTACATTTTCGTTTCAAAGGTGGGCTTTAAAACAATGGGATGCAGTTTCATTCTTCTGCCTTCCTAATCCTCTCCAAAAACTGGGTGGACCTTCCAAGCCTCTGTGCTCCTCTTTCTCTAGAGTGTGGTCTACCCTCACTTTGACTGGACAAGGCCCTGAGCCGAGTGCCTGCCCCTGGGCCTCTCTGCCAGGGATGGACCCATGTGTGACATTTTCCTTGCTCTTCCTTCTGTGAGAGCGGAAGGCAGCCTCCCCGTATGAGGTCTGTATCTTTCAGCTCTCAGGCGCTCATCTCTCCTCCCATCTGCAGTTGTTTACTTTTAATCTCCTTTCTCAGTCACCAATTTGATCATTCTCTTTGCAATAATCTCTTTATGCTTGGTGTGTCCTGTTACATCCCTGTCCATTACAATGGCTGCTTCATTGGTCCTTCCAAAGGACCTGAAATGTGATGTTTGCATTGACGAACTATTAAAAAAGTGGAGGGTTGGGTTGGAAGAAACTTCTTGAAAAAAACAAAACAAAACAAAATCCTCTCCAAAAAACACTCATTTCCTGCTAACGGGACACTCAGTCACTGTGGCCTCCTCCTTAGAGTCCTGAATGTGCCATGGAAATGACCAGAGGTGGCCCTTACCCTCTTTCTGCTTGTCTCAGTGAAGCCCACAACCCAGCCCTCCTCATAGCGCACTGGACACCCCCAGTCCTGCTGAATGCAGGCCCAGTGGCCTCTAACCAGAGCGCATGCAGAGGAATCACTAAGCCAACTCCGCCAGGGGCCTCCAGCCAGAGCGCATGCCCAGCAGCCACTAATTCGTGAACAACAGGATCCTCCTTCCTCTCCCAACCTCTCCCCGGGTGTCATCACCTCCTTAATCACCTCCTTAGCCTGAGGGCCTCAGTGGCTCCTCCCGGATGAAAGGGGGAAGCGCCACCAAGATCCTGCTGGAAACCTTGCTACTGGCCGCCCATAAGACTGTGGCCCGAGGAATCCCAGCCTCTCAGAGGCAGGAGAGCACAGTCAGAGTCAGGCAGGGAGAGGGTCAGTACGGGCTGGGGAATGGCAAGTGCGGACGCAGAGACAGACGGGTTAATGGCAGCAAGACGGAGGCCCAGTACCACCACCCCCACCGCACCCTGGGCCGTGGGAAAAGAGCTGGCCTGGGTTTCTTAGCACACGAAGTCTCACTTGTTTCCTGGGGACCCTGGGCTCCTCAGGTCCCAATGATCCCTGAGCCCACCTGGGACACTTAATCCCTGAGCCCACCTGGGACACCGAAAGCTCACCTCGTTTCAGAAAGTCTTTGGCTGGGGGAGGGCCCAGGTCATGCAGGAAGAACTCCTTCTGCGGGGGCCTGTGTCTCTGGCCTGGCTCCCAGAATCCCCGCTGACCTCCCCGTCCGCTCCGAGCCCGTCCTCCTCGCCCCGCTCTCTTCATGTCCTTCGGCCTCGGTTGGGTCTTGTGTTCTGCTCACGGAAGTCCTTTCTGTCCTCTGCCCTGCGTTCTGACAGGACTCCCCGCACCTCCGCTAGGGACCAGCAGAACTTAGTTGTCAGGGAATTGTGCCTTCCCCTGGGCAGGGCTGGGTACCCATACTGTCTAGAGGGGGCCCTGGGCCCACCCCGGGAGCTGGTGGCCTTTCTCCCAGGTGCCTTCTGGAAATCCTGCGGACATTAGAGCGGGCTCATCAGGTGACCTAGAGTCAAAGCCCGAAGATCGCTGCCCTGACGATGCAAGCCAGCATCAGGTGTGTGGAAACGTATTAGGAGTGGGGAGGTTGCGTGGATGGGGGACTGTCCTGAGAACAGCGGAGACCCTGAGGACTCCTTAACGCGGTGAGGGGAGCAGGTCTGCGTGGTGGAGGGCGCGGTAACCTTTCTGTTGGTTTGCACCTGTGCTTGGCCGTGTGCATCTTGCTCTGATCCCTGATCTTTTCTCACTGCCGTGTCTCCTCTCGTGTCCTGATTTCTGGCCCGTGCTCAGCCTGGAGGAAAAAGGCCGTGTGTACCTGGTTGGCTGGCAGACCCTGGGCATCATGGCTATCATGGATGGAGTGGAGTGTATCCACAGCTTTGGTGCCGGTGGGACCCCAGTCTAGACTTTCTTCCTGGCTCCTCCTGAATGCTAACTGATTTCCTACCCCCATCCCCAGCCCATGGGGGTTCCTCATTCGATGTCCAGACTGTCCTATTTGAATAGGCTTTTCAGTCAAATGCTCCTTGCTGTGAGCCCCTACTCAGGACGTGGTTCCTCAACTCCCAGCCCTGCTTAGCTGTGGCCTCCCATGTGTGTGACACCTCACCCGCCACCCCTCTGGGCACTTTCCTTCAAGACCCATGAACGTTCCCCCAAGCCTAGAATCAATCTTTCCTATAAAGCCCATCACTCCTTTCTCCCTGTCCTTAAACGTTCCAGACTACCGAGATGTCTGCGACTTTCTCACTGGTGATCACAGTGATATGTTTAACCAGAGGACTGAGTTCCTCCACCAGGTGGGGAGATGATGGGACATGGGGCAGGTTGTGAAGATGACAGGTGTACAGGGAGTGGGAGGTGAGGGGCGCTGGGGACAGGTGGGGGAGGAGAGCAGGCAGACAGTCCAGGGAAGGGAATATGGGTTAGAGGTCGGGAAGCTTTGGGGTAGCACAGGGAGGGCGGAAGGCTCGATTCTCCCTCTAAAGCTGGTTCTAGTCCAGGGCTCTTTCCTCAACTTGCTGCATCATCTTGGGCAAAACACTTGACCTCGTTGAAGCTCGGTTCTTCCATCTGTGTACAAACACGCTGTGTGAGAGGTCCTGTGAGGCTCTCTGTGGTCCCCAGGTCTGTGTGCGGGAGTTTTTCATGGGAGGGGCCCCCCATGGGTCCCCAGTTCTCCTTTTCCCAAGAGGACCTCCTGACGTGCATCTTGCCATCCCTCACAGAAATCGACACCGTGGTCTTCATTTTCACCCTGGATGGTGAGAGGGAAGGCAGGAGCAGTGGGGTGAGCAGAGGGAGGCAGGGGAGTGACTCAGGGGAGCTGCCA